>NW_019384537.1:510416-521927 GCF_000671375.1 Centruroides sculpturatus | reverse complement strand
ATTATTATTATTATTATTATTATTATTATTATTATTATTACACCGATATGCAGGAAAACTAATAAAATTGAAGAGAAATGTCGTAAAATATTTATAATTGCAATTTTTAATGTGTTATATAATACATTAAATCATTTAAAATTAAATAAATTTTACAAATAAATAATTTAAAATATTATTTATTTAAGTTTAAAACTATAATTGAAGTTCAAATGATCTTTAAAAAGTTTATAAATAAAATAAAAATTTTCTTTAAACGTGTACACGTAACAAAAATAACAAAAATAAATAAAAATAAAGAAAAACCATTACTTTCACTTAAACGATTATTTATCTACAATAAGAAAAAATAAAAATAAATCTTTTAAAAAATTTTATACAACAAAATAAAACAAAAATAACAAGAGATCAAGAGAATAAAATCAATATATATATTACATACATCTCAACGTTTTATTAATAATTCTACGAGTATAAATGTATATATTTCGTTTTTTCAAATTTATTTTACATTATTTTTCTATAAAATTTCGAAGTATTTTTGTTTTTCAATTTTTTAAAGTTTTACACAAATATTTAAAAGAAAATATAGAAATATAAAATAACAACAATTGATAACAATTGAATGTTAACAATAAAGAAACAGGTAGGAGAAAACTATGTTTAATTCAAGATACTCAAAGAATCTCTGACTGGATTACAACCAATGTTTTCCAAATGAAAAAATTGACTATGCTAATCCTGCAATTTAAAAGAAATATCAAGGAACTTTGAGATCGTTTCTCTTTCCAATTTGTTTTTCTACTTTTTTTTTTCTTTCTTTATCTTATACTGATTTTTTAAATTTGTAATGTATCTATATATTGTTTAATCAATTTTTTACAATGTAATAAATATAAATCTCGATTTATTAATAAATTATATTTTATTATTCGAACCTAAACGTAATCGATTAAGCAATAGGGTGGTCCAAAAGTCGGTTAACCGTGTTCCATATAAACTTATGAATGTGAATGGTAAATTGAGTTTAGAATTTACAATTTAATTTTTTTTTATTTTACACAATGCGATGAAAATATAATTATTTGGCTTTTACAGTATTAAAAGAATTTAAAAAGGATTAATTTAAATTACTTTAAATTATTCAAATGTTTGTTGAATTATTAGGCCTAATAATTGACAAATGGGTTTTCGTGGATTTTCTTTTGTATATTTACAACAATTCGACTCTTCCTATGCACAAACAGCATATTCAAAATACTAGTCATATATATATATATATATATATATATAGATATATATAGGCCTATTTAAATATATGTGATATAAAAGAAAGAAAATAAGTTTTTGTTTGGTCTTCTATTGCCATCATAACACCTCTTCAGAATAAGAATGAAAATAAAAATTCCATGGAAGAAACTCCTAATACAATCTTCGTGAGAAAGAAAATAAAAGAAGAAAGAAAATCGACAAAACAACGAAAAAAAAAATTAGACAAGCTAGTAACGAGTAAAATTAACTAAAATAAACTTTATTTTTTACGACAAGAGTCTAAAGCGCATAAATCTTATTAAAAATTGAGATTAGAATACAAAGCAAGTCTCACGCTCGCTTCAGACACACAGGGTGGTGCAAAATTCAGTTAACTGTCATAAAGATTAAATTGCTGTCTCATTCTTAATCATGTTTCCACTAATTTAAGAAAAATAAGTTCAAAAATCCTAATCCACGATTCATATTCAATTATACATGAAATATACAAAATAGCATGGTTAACTGACTTTTGAGTTACTCTGTAGTTTGGCATTTTAAATAAGGAAAAAGATATGAAATCCTTATACATTTTAAAAGAAATTTTTATTGCTATTAATCCACAAAATTGAAATAATTTGGTATCGTGTATCAAAATGGCAAATTTTAAAAGCGAAACCAACTTATTATTATTATTTTTTGTTATAAATTTGAAAATTTATATCATTCAAGACGTGTTGAATCTGCATATGTTAAAGCTGTACTAACATTGACTTGCAAATTTACTTAGAAATAAATGAATTTTATTGAAAATAAGTAATACAATATAAAGCAAAATCCAAAGACATGATTCCTAAATCAATAAAAATCTCTTTATCAAGGTTTATATTAAGGTCTGGTATGGTTTTTATTTTATTAATATTGAATACAATGTTATAATAATAATTATAATAAAATCGAGGGTATATTGTTGTGACATCGTCACAATGCCGGGCTACAATTTTTAATCATCTTTTAATTAAAAAATCACGTGACTTCTGATCCAGACAGGAAGATCATATACAGTAGAGTTAATCGGGACCTGCTGCCCCTAAGCTTTCTATATATGATCTCGACTTCAGTCTGCCAATCTTGGTTCTCGAGATTAACAAACGCCAACAGACGGACGGACGGACGACAGTGGGAATGTAGGTCTGAAAATTGCAGCCTAATAATTTATAATACACATACACATATGTATAATTCCTAATATTTTTTCTATATTTTCTATAGTTTTTCGATAAAAAAAAACAGGTTATATCAGTATATGGAATTTAAAATATAAGCAATTTTATGTAGATTATGTATTTTTTTAACTTAATTATATTACAATTACGAGCTTAAAAATATCAATAAAGCTAATTGTGTTACGCTAATTGTGAAAATAATAATATTAATTACAAATATTAAAATGCTAATAAATTGATTCAATTTTTCTATCAATAAACATTTTAACTTTAATTTTTATAAAATAATAATAACTAAAATAATTTATTTAGATTTGTAATTTAATTAATGTAAAAAGTATTTTAAAAGTCAGTTAACTGTGTTTTATTTTATATACCTTCGCACATTTGTGAGTAAATCGAAAACTGAATTTGTTAGTGTATTGTAATTTGTCAAGTGAACAGGAAGGATCTCATTTTGTGCATTTTTTGTAAAGCTTAGCAGTAATAAAGTATTTGAGTAAGACACGTGATTTACAATGATTAACTGATTTTTGAACCGTCTGCTATTTAACTCCACTAATGAGGAAATAATACCCAAAGTGTACATTTTATTGTACAATTCACATTTCATTAGAAACGAATGAAATATAGCTTTAAATTCTTCTGAATATACAAGTAAAACCTAGTAACAAACATTCCCGGCATTCTTTGTTTGTTTTCATCCCTAATAATTGCTATCATTACCTTTATAATCTTCAGATTGGTCCGGGATATACTAAGGACTAGGGCCATATCTTCTGAACCAATAGTTCGACTTTTGAAAATTTCTGTAAACATTTCTCTCTAATATAGAAATCTCCCTGCAAAATTTCAGAACATTTCGAAAAAGCAGGCTTTAAACTTGTTGAAAAAATTGACTCCCATCTACAATAACATTCATACATATAGAAAAAACCTCGATGTTTCAAAGTCCAAAAATGTAAAAATCTTGGAGGACCATCTTTTGACCTATTGCCATATTTTTCCTCTGTTATATAACAGCCAGAATACATATAGATACAGGCAAATAGAATTCCTTCTATAACCTTCGATACTTGTCAACTGCTCATTCTCAAATTTGATTCTACTTTGACTAAATATTTTATTTCTATCTTTAGATATAGTGGTTCCTACATTATAGTTTAAATTCCAAAATTAGCACTTAAAGTGAAAATATGTCTAATAAAATTATTGAAGATCGTACCCTAAATATAACCGCTTACAAAACTTACTGCTTAAGATTTGAATTATAAATTGAATACAGTACCTATACAGTATACCATATTGATTCTTTAT
The DNA here is from genome assembly GCF_000671375.1 of Centruroides sculpturatus. NCBI lineage: Eukaryota > Metazoa > Arthropoda > Arachnida > Scorpiones > Buthidae > Centruroides > Centruroides sculpturatus. The sequence continues at coordinate 518,133 of NW_019384537.1, read as the reverse complement.
TTACAATTTACATTATCACCTGACAAACATTCTTTCACATCTGACCTTTCACTTTTATAATAACCACTCTGAATAACAGAATAAAAAAGTAACGTCTATTCTTATTTTTTAAATAATAAATGATTCTGTTTCTTACATTACCAAGACGATAAAAAGCAAACTAAAATGTAATATTATCTTTTTTCATTTCGTTCATTCAACATAATTTTACATCCAATACGTAGAAAATTATTACCTAATAATTCAAAGTTTCAGATTTGTTTTAGCTTCAAATCAACCGATTTCCATTATTTTATTTGTAATATTTTATTGAATTTACAAAAAATTAAATATTCAACTCAAACATAAATTTAATCAATCTCAACAGTGAAATTTTTCAAGTTAACAGGTTGAAAATTTATAACAAGTGCAATACAAATATACATATTCTCTACAATTTGTTTTGTATCTGTACTCGAGAACGATAATTTAAAAGTAATTAAATAAAAAATTATTTCGTTCATTATTTAATTCCATAGCAGAAATTTTATTAACATATATATAATATTTAACTTCTTACTAAAACTTCTGCCTTTTTTTCTTCTTCTTATTTTTTAACATATTTACTTGTAACATCTCTTGTTCGAAGGTGTAATTACATATGAAATGAAATTAAAGTTTTACATTACGTAAATATTATATTTAAAATATACAAACTTCTCAGACGTCGATTTTTCGAGCCTCAGACTGAGTCCTCGCACTAAGAAGGGCCTCGCATTTTTAAATTTCTAAGAAAATTAGAGGATGGAATTTGTTTTATTTTTTGTGATTCATTCTCGAGTATATAACTATGAATTATGTTTAATAAAATAATATGATTTTTTTGATTTTAAAAATATTTTAAGCATATTTTTGGGGCCCACAAATCCTCCAACCGGCCCAGAAATATAAATTCCTAAAATCAGATATCAAAATTGTAAAGTACATTAAAATTATTATTTTATGTTTTAGTTATAATGTTCATACAACAAATTAAGCACCAGACTCTATTTAAAACAGTGAAATATAAATATTTTATTTTAAAAAATAGTTTTCTCCGTTAAAATATTTATATTTTACTTATAAAATTATTTGCAAAGGCTAGTAAATCACATTTAAAACTGTAAATTTAAATGGTATATAATTAATATTGTCAACACATTAGCGTATCGACTTCGACTCTTCGACTATTTTATTTTTTTGATTTTACAAAAGAAAAAAAACAATTTAATTTGATAGTTTTTGTTTTAATAAAATTTAGAGAATTCTCATAATTAAGTGCAATGAGAAGGAAATTGATCAAGTCTTTTCAATGAGTGCCTTAATCGCATTCAACCCAATTTTTTTTTCTTTTAAATGTAATTTCTCTTTAATTTTTTTCCACTTCTATTTTATTTAAATTTGCATATATAATATGATCATTAGCATAAATCACAAAATCATACAATAAATTATTTAGATTTAATGCATTATAAAATTAATTATATGTAATTGATATATTTGGTTGATTCGTTTAAACTTACTATTAATTTATTAATACAAGGATTAATAATAACAATAAGTATTACTATTAATAATAATTAACATTATTAATAATTTGTAACTTATAATAGTGGCATAACTCACTATTATAGTAATTATATTGTTCTACCGTATATTAGTTACTATTAGTTGTATTATTATAAATTAATGCAGTTAGTTTGCTAGTAGTATGTGTGCAACTTTGGTCAACTGAAATTGAACAATAATATTGTTAAGTTTAGAGTTTCGATGCGTAGAAAATATAGAAATGATCGTTTTAATATCGAATTTCTTTACATTCTTAGATTACACTAATCTATAAATCAGTGTTTTTATATTACTAAACTATTGTATGAAGATATAAATTGTTGAGTGAGAAATTTTGTACACAATACTAAACTCTATTTTCATTCAAATGATTGCAAGGTAGAACCATTGTAAGAAGTGCATTCGTTTTGTGAGATTATTGTAAACTTTTACACACTTTTGACGTTACTCCTATTTACAGAGATGGACAAACCTTGTTATAATAAGATCTAACTTATATATTACCTATCAGAAATTCGAGAGTGCCACATTTTCTATTAAAACTGTATGTTATGTAGCATATATAATTACAAAACTATATCTATCACCGTTTTATAATGATTATCACTATTATTCATGGTTAACATTGCGTACATTTGGATTAATATGTAAGAAAGGCTACCTAAAAACTTTGAGAAAATAGGTTTATAATAAGTTACTTTCTTCTTTTTATCTAAATACATATTAATATTTCTTCATTACTTACTGATAGAAGATTTGTGGTTTTGTATTTGGGACACTAACTATAGATATTTAAAATTAGGTTCAGAAGGATGTGTCCTCAGCTTTTAGTTACCTGTTCAAAGGTAATTTGCGAGTTGCGTTTACAATCCGTCTGTATATTACACTACATAATAGAATATTGATTGTGTACATATCAATAGTATGTACTGTACCAAGTTCATAAAAAGAAATTGTGTGAGTATACGGGTTCCTCAGTAAGGGTATAGAAGAGCCACAATTTGGCCACTGTGGTTAGACTCTATCCAAAATCGACCTAAAGAATATTGTACGTTTTTATATTAGTTTGACATTACTTCGTTCTATAATAATATAAAAACGATTACGTTAATTGAAGTAATAGACGTACTATTATAACGAAAACACCTAGTAAATGATGCCTAATCTTTGTAGACTATCTTTGAAATAATATATTTTTTTTCTTTTGTCTTACAACACAATATAATATCACATATAAAAAAAAAAACCTTAAAAATGCTAAAATTTAATTACTTATACATTTTTTATGTTACAATTTTTAAATCAAATACAAACGATCTTTGATTTAGATATTGTATAATATCCGAATCAAAGATCAATAAAAGACAGCAAAATTAACAATTCTATACAACGAATGAAGAGGCACAATAAAATTCAATGCGAGAAGTCCCCGTATAAAGAGTTCTATATCGAAAATAGCATTAAGGTCATCGATTGCTATGGTATTTCAATACTCGCACAATACAATCCATATATGCAAAACGACCATCTAAGAAATAAAAAATGTACTTTACATCGCTTACAAGGTTTATACATTTCATAAAAATTCGAGTAGGCAATAAATGGCTTCCACCCCAAAAAAAGAACTTTTAATAAAAAAATATAATAAAATAATGTGAATTTCTACTCTTCTCTGCTACTAAAGTTACTGAAAACGACGATATACCTAAGTTATTAAATACTCCAGTTATAATAATGATTACAGTTTTGGACCCACCAAGTCAAATAAATAAGAGAACGTGTCGTTGGACGACGTCACCGGATGGTCGTAACGTCAAGAGGGACAATTTATGACGTCGACGGTCTCGAACCATCACGAGAAATAACGATTCTTATCTAATTTCTTTTGCCAATTTCTGCCGGTCATATCGGCTCCTTTCTAATTGATTCACTCGATATTATGTCTGAACTTACTTACATTCGTTAATGATCTCGCATAATTCATATTGTCGCTGGAGAAAAACTTCGAACGGTAGTTTATGTGTTGTCATTGCAACTTATTGGATTTTCTTATTTTTATCATCCTCCAAGAGAACTTAGAAAAATATAATGATGAAAAGTATAACAATTTTTTAAATCGGTTTCATTTATTATAATGATTGGAATTGTACGTGTCATTTAAATATTAACGACAGTAAATTTCTATAATAAATATTCCCTGCGCATATTCTTCAATTTTTTTTTCTAGAATTTTATTCTCGAATTTCTTTCAAAAAAACAAAAACTTAAAATAATTTTTCATTTATTTATTTATTTTCGAATTGTAGATATTGTATAATTTAAATAACTTAGTACCTGTATAGCTCGGGATTTTGAGGGGGTGGGGATTTGGTGAGGTTGGATTGGAGTGGGTGGTAAAAACTATGGTCTTACTAACTAAAATTTACATTTATTGACTTGTATTTACAATAATAAAACTGCAAAATACAAAAAATTGTTCAGGCTCAAGTTAAGAAGGGTGAACTTTAGGGTGGTGAGGGCGGGGTTCCCACAGTATTTTTTCTAGGCTGTTGAAGAATATTTATGACAAATTTGGTGCCGATACGTTAAATTTACCTAACATACGTACATATTTTGACTTTTATATACACAGATTTCCTTTAATTTACACACTATAAGAAAATTAGCAAATTCAGAACCTACTCTACATTTAAATTTATCAAAAATATCAAATAAAAAATAAATATAATAAAATTAAATATTTTTATTTTCTAAAATGTACATAATATTTGTTTTTTTTTTCTTCGGCATTTACAGATAAGTTACACTTACAATTAAATTAAACTCGACATTTCATAGAATTAAATCTGAAAGATCTAAGGAGATTAATCGAAATCAATAAAATTTAGATTTTCTTTTACTAGAATTGCATACGAGTTTCATCCTCGGTACTCATTAAATTTAATTAAACTTGTAAAAATTTTTATGAAGTAAGATGTAAAGTTTTGTTAGAATTAAACCGAATCATTAATTAGAGATAATAAATTGAAATAATATTAATTTTATAAATCTCCATATCATTATTGTTGTATAGAAAATAAGAAAAATTAATCTTTTTTTTTCATTTCAAATTTGAAAAAAGATTAATCTTTACAACATTATTCAGCATTACTTTAATTATTTTATTTATATCTTGCCGATAAGTACGACTTCAATCGATATCAATCGGGCGTATGTAACTTATATAATATAATGTATTTATTTAAAATATAGGTCAAAGACTTACCAAAAACTTTTAAAGTGACAGATGAATATCGAGTTCTTTCATTTCTGAAATCCGCCCTGCATTTATATTCTCCTTCATCTGCAACCAAAACGGGATTGAGTTGCAAGACTGCAGGTTCTGTTAGGATATTTAAGAAAGCTCTTGTTGTCAAAACGTCTTTAGCAGCGTGACGTGCTTGATTTAAATTTCCTTGCCTAGCATCCAGGCTGTACATGGGTGTTGTAATGTTGTCTTTATACCACAGTATCAATGCTACAGAATCGCCTTTGGCAGAAGGGTGCGCATCACAGGGTATTGCTACAGTTTTTCCTGCTATAGCGAAGATTGTACTCGGTCGAAACGTCTCCTGATCTATTAAAAAAAATAATAATAATATATTTCAGTAGTTTTCTTAAAGTTAAGTGTTTTGTTTATTATCAGAATATTCAAAGGAAAAGAAAATTTGCTCCAATCGAATGATACCCAATCTTGTGTTGCACCATGAAAATCAACGTTAACAAGCAATTAGACTGTGCCTTCTCGGCTCGAGTACCCGCTGAGAGTCATAGTAAAATTAGATTATTTCCCATATACAGTAATTTTGAAAAGATATTTCATCACAAGTACGTATTTAACTTTGACTTCAATAAGTGGAAAGAAACTTAAAAATTGTAAAGAATTCCTTTACTAACTTATAAAAATTCTTTTCCCGCAATCTCTGCTTATCAATTCCAACAAATAAAATTATAATTAAATTCATAAAACTGTCAATTATATACGGAAAGAACGGTTGAATTCAAACTTAAAAGTTTCAATTAAAAGATCATGATCAAGCATCAGCTGACATCTTGAACAGTGAATGATTAAGTAATTTTTCAACATGTCTTGTTTATTGATTCAACTGAACTCTGAGGAAATTCAAATTTCATTAACTTCTTGGAATTTTTCTTTTATAAAATATAACAAAGAAGAAAAATTTAATGATTGAATCTCGAAGTTGCGGATTGTATTAAAAACCGCTTTCATAATTCAGATTCATGACAGAAATAAAAGAAAATGTCAAAAATTTTTACGTTTATTGTAACTCAACGTTTTATTATTGATATTAAACCAATAATAAAATGTACAAAACGACTTACAACTAAAAACAATTTTTCCAAATTATTTCAAATCATTTTGAGATTTTTATCGACTTAAAATAAAATAGAATAAAGCCAAATCTTTTGCTTCAACGTGATAAAAATTCTATAATTCAGAGAGATTAAACGTAAATTTAGACTAAAAATTCCTTCAATACTAATTTTTAAAAGCAATATTATTGTTTGAAATTGTTAAGAAATTTCAACTGAATCTTTCACAAGCCATTATTATTATTATTGAACAATAATTTCTCCTCAATCTTTTCTGTTACGTTACATTGCATTATTCTATGGCAATAATTATCATTAAAATATTAGTTATGTTTACATTAATTCAATAGAAACATTGAAATATCATATAAAATAAGTTTCTAGATGAAAAAAATTATACTAATCTATTTTTATAAATATTTTTTGAAGTGTTATCACTGTAAAAAAAGTGCAAAAAGTACACACAATTTTTTAAAATGTTTAAAAATAGTAAAAGAAATGGTAAAATGGTTGATTTTGATAAGAGTTTTTTACAGAAATGTTGCTGAGATACATTAAATTCGTTTTTTTTCTTTCAATTTTCACATTTCGTATCTTAAAATTTTCACATATACGCATTACTGAAATATAAAACTTTAGGAATAAATTCAATAGATTATATAAATTTTGAAGAATCATGAGAAAATTTTTTATAAGTGGAAGAATGAGAAAAATTCCAAAAAATTAGCATATAATAGACAAGGTATTATATGTTAATTTAAACGAAAAATAGATTTTCGTCTTGAAAAAAATAGATTTAGAAATTAAAAATAGGATTTAAATATATTATTTAATATATTTTGATGCTTCTTAATCCCATTGATCCTATTCTACTGATAGGATCAAATCTTATTGATCCTATGATTTTGATCCTATTAATCGTATTGATTTTGATGTTTCTTATTCATAAAATATAATAGATTATAAAACAAAAAAAGGATTTTTTTATTATTTTATTGGAGTAATCTAATATAAATTTTATTTGATAAAATCAGTGCGGTTTTGAATAAAATGTTAAATTTTCTATAGATGAATGAATAATTAAATTATTTCGAATAGTTAATGTAGCGACTACGAAGAATTAATAAAGGTTTAAAAATTAAAAATCTGAATTTTCTTCTAATTTTTTAAAATATTTTATATTTTTATGAGAATTTATTGATTAATATTAAACACAATTCATGGTATGTTAGGTATGTCAATGCCATGGGTGGTTTAAATTATAGACAAAATATTTTATTTTTTATAGAACCTTTTTCAAGATCGTCATATATTTTATTTAAAGTATTGTATTTTCTTTTTTTTATCCTGTATAAATTATAAATTTAACTTGTTATTGTTATTTAATACTAATTTTTATTTTATTTTATTTTATTAATTATGTACAGTGCATTTCATATTTTTAACTCTAAAAATAATTTTCATAATTTAAATGTGATATTAAGATTTTCATTTAAGGTTATATTATCTTTATTTTATTATTATTATTTACTTTATTTATTAAGAAAAATTAAATTCGAAACAATGTAAATAATTATAGATTAAATTTTTAATTTTTCCATAAAGGAACTGATTCTCGTAAAGATTTTCTATAGGAAAAATGGCCCCTATTTAGGTGTTACACACGTGAAGTTAAGGAAAAATTGCTCCTGTTTGGGTGTTACACACATAAAGTTAAGAGAAAATTGCCGTTTACGTGTTAGACATGTGAAGAAAA
>NW_019384537.1:506660-510323 GCF_000671375.1 Centruroides sculpturatus | reverse complement strand
TAATTTTTAATTGAAATTATTTTATATATTATTTGTATTTAAAACATAAAAATATTCAAAATAATTAAAATTTAAAACTTAAATAAATAATCTATCTACTTTAAATAATGAATGTTAAATAAATTTACTTAATGACAAATAAATAATTAATTTATAAAGAAAGTTTCGTTTAAATCGTGTTACAAAATTGCAATTCTTTGAAGATTTTTAACTGTAATTTATTTTATTAGATAACCCGTGAAGACGTTCTCGAAATAAACTCTTTATTAAGGACTTGGGAGCCAAGTGAATGTGGTTAATGTTTCGCTTATGATATTAAGACAAAGTGGAGAAAATTTCCAGATAATTATCTCAAAAGTGAGTTTACGAGTTTGCCAAATATCGTATCAAACCCGATTACGAGTAGAAACTTTGGTCAATGACATCAATTCTGTATAGTCAATTAGTCTATAGAATAAGTCATTTAACCAAAGAAAAGTTAATTTCCATTTTGTGATCCAAGTTTGCTTTATAACCTAATGAAACTTGTCATTATACCTGATGTTATACTACCAAAGTAATTTCTATACCATAGTATTTACTGTACACAAGAAACTTGTAGTAATTTATCCAAACAAACATTAAAAGTATTTCACTAATTTATTTCTAAATAACTTTTTATATTATTATTATTATTAAAATATTCCAAAAATTAGATTACTCGTATTTTGGCATAAAAACTCTTATTTAAATGTAAATTTCCGTTTTTTTCTCGAAAATTTCATAAATATTTTAATTTTTATGACATTTATCATAGAGTAAGTTTATTTTGTAACGCAGTGAAAATTTGCTGCTGATTTTGTAGATGAATAAAATATTTATCAATAAAATTCGTTAATTAAATATTAATAAGTTGTCTTAGTTAATAATTAATTTGTGATATTGGATCTAAACATTGCAAATCATTTTGCACATCGCATAATTTAAAACTGCTTTCTTCATTTTTCTCAAAATATTTATTAATTATTGAAGAAATTAAGTAAATATTTAATAAACTGTATCATGTATGGGATATTTCATAAATGTTCGAAGAGAATAAGAGAAAAATCATGTTTCAAAGACTTCTGTGGTTTACAAACAAAAGAAAGTACTGGCCAACAACATCAATAGATTAAAATACTTAATTTTCTTAAAGTTTACACGTAAGAGAATGTGTTTAAACAAAATTTATTCAGAAGAAAAGCAAAGTGCAATGTAAATAAAGAAATTCTTTGGTTTTGTGTAAAGTAACTTTTCTAAGAATTTTTATTTAATAAAATTAATTTTAATAATTCTCAATAAAGTGAATTATCTATTTTTAGAACGAAATCTAATTCAAATATATAAAACAAATAATAAATTTAAAGTACGTGGTATGATTATTTATCTTATTAAGAAGGAATGATTGGTTTAAATTGGTCTGTTGGGATAAGGAAACGCAACACTTTCGTGATCTGCCAAGAGTTGGTGCATATTGGGAAGAGTTTTCTATGGGAAACCAGTCCCTATTTAGGTTCCAGACACTCCAGGAAAGCTCGGAAACTACGTGGCCAGGGCTCACCTGTGGCCAAGTGGATAAAACCAATGAACACTAGTAGTTTGTCGTGGTTTTTCGCCTTGCCAATAGGCTGCCTACGTGGCGATTTCCTGGTTTCTTCACATCAGTAACTCCTAATTAGATACCAGTTACAAATAAAAGACCTCCCGTGGGCATTCACCCTCCGCAGATCGCCCATGTGCTTCGTTGCCGTATATGAATAAAATTGGAGAGGCACGAACCCACGACCACTGTGGAGTTCAGTGGTTTTATCCACTCGGGTACTGGTGATCTAAGAAGGATTGAAATCAGAAGAAGGAGAAAGACCTAGGGTCTTGCAAATTTCGTAGTAGATTTTAGTAATTAAATTATCAAATCAGTAATTATTGAGTATATAATTGTATCAGTATCGGCTGGATCTGCAGAATGCTCATTTGAAATTGATCAAGAACTACCTCCAAACAGTAATGTATTAAGAGATACTTTCTTCACATTCGATCTTGTCCATTGAAAGAGATATTGCTGTGATTAATTCAGCACTGTTAAAGCAGAAAAACAGTTTTTTTAGGTGAATTTCTGAACACTTATTGAATTTACCAATTCATTGTAAATCTGTTGTATACATTTTATTATGTGTTTTACAAACTGTTTTTATATTAAAATCTTCATATTATTGTAGACACAATAAATCTATCCTCTACCTCTATCGTTCTTTTTAGGACCTCAAAAATAAATTTTGCCTAGGGCCTCTCAAATCCTAAGACTTCCTCTGATTGGAATTTATTATTATCCACAAATTTCACTAAAATTATAAGTACGGCATTACTATGTGATGTTTTCGTGTTGAACCGAAAAAGTTATAGAACTCTTTAAAATCTTTAAAACAATCTTTAAATAGTTTATGAAAATATAAATCAAATTCTTCAATAAACTTTTCATGAAGCACAAGACATCCGCCATTTTGTTTGTATCGATAATTTTTAATTTTCAGTGTTTTTATCCTTTATTATTATTTGTTTTATTATTCATTATTAATTAATTTGTTTATTATGCCTTCTTATACATATTCGTGGACCAGCCTTAGAATTTTGGAGAAAATTTGCTTCTGAAAATGATCACCAGTGGCGCTTTAAGACAGTTCATCGAAGCATTGATATGTATTTTTTGCATAATTTTAAAAGTTTCTCTAAAATTAATATATCAGTATTTTCCGTTTAAAAAATACTTATTACATTAATTAATTGTTATAATAATCGTAGAAACGGAATATGAAACAATTTTTAACTATTATGTTACTTAGTTACATGAAATATTTATAGTGTTTTTTCCCTTCTATTGTATGCAAATAATTTATTTTTATTTTAAATTGTATGCAAAATTGTATGCAAATAATTTATTTTTATTTTAAGTATTCTTATTTATGGAGTCAAAATTCTACTCCAAAAATTATACATTTAAACACGACACAGAGTAACATATTGATTAATTGATTAATATTATTTTATTGATTTATTTTATTGATATTATTTATTTTATTGATATAATTTTATTGATTAATATTAAACACAATTCATAGTATGTTAGGTATGTCAATGCCATGGGTGGTTTAAATTATAGACAAAATATTTTATTTTTTATAGAACCTTTTTCAAGATCGTCATATATTTTATTTAAAGTATTGTATTTTCTTTTTTTTATCCTGTATAAATTATAAATTTAACTTGTTATTGTTATTTAATACTAATTTTTATTTTATTTTATTTTATTAATTATGTACAGTGCATTTCATATTTTTAACTCTAAAAATAATTTTCATAATTTAAATGTGATATTAAGATTTTCATTTAAGGTTATATTATCTTTATTTTATTATTATTATTTACTTTATTTATTAAGAAAAATTAAATTCGAAACAATGTAAATAATTATAGATTAAATTTTTAATTTTTCCATAAAGGAACTGATTCTCGTAAAGATTTTCTATAGGAAAAATGGCCCCTATTTAGGTGTTACACACGTGAAGTTAAGGAAAAATTGCTCCTGTTTGGGTGTTACACACATAAAGTTAAGAGAAAATTGCCGTTTACGTGTTAGACATGTGAAGAAAA
>NW_019384537.1:496037-503257 GCF_000671375.1 Centruroides sculpturatus | reverse complement strand
ACGAAACCAAGCTTTAGCAACGGGCGTAGTCGAACGGTACACACTCGGTAAGCAATCCTACAATTTTTTGTTTATAACGTAGTTTATACGGATTATTTTCAAAAAAATATACGTATTTTGGAAATGTTGAGTCGAATTAGTCTAGAATCGATTAATTTTATGAAAGAAAACCTTTCAAACAGCTGTAGTCCGTAAACTATGATTCCTACAAAATTGATTCATAAAGAACGGAACGTATCTACCGTCTTATAGGGGGATCTACTGTATATTAAAAAAGGATTATATATATATATATATAATCCTTTTTTTAATATATATTTATTTATGAGAAGAATGTAAAAGACTTATGACTTATCCTGTATATACATATACAGGATTAACTAATATACTAATTAAATAACACTTTAACTTTGTCATTAGAACTTTTACGTTACCTCTGCTTATTAAAAAGTTATAACATAAGTGACCTTGAAAATCATTTTCAAGATAAACAAAAAGGACATCCAACCTAAAAATATACACTGTGACGGTCAGTCAGAACCAGTTCATCCAAAAACGTACCGCTTGTTGTATTGAGAACAAACTTTCACAAAACGTGTACTGTCGGGATAAAAATCGTCTGGCGCAAGGTTTTCCCGCGCTTTTCAAGTCGTTCGACGAGCGACGGTTGATCATACGATACGGCAATCGGACCACTTCTGAAGACTCGACCGCTCATTGGTTCAGCGACATCACGCCATCGGTGGACGTCTTGTAGAGCTGCCAAGAGCTGATTGGTGGAATCCAATTCTGCTTCAATCCTATAAAAGCATTGAGTGGTGGAGGGAAGTTTAGTTCGCCTTGGACCATTGCTGTCCGATGTCTATAATTTTAACATCGATGTTTGCCTAAGCATCGATACTAAATTTCGATGTCGGATTTCACATCGATGTTTGATCGATGCCCATTGGAACATCGNAGAATAACGGTTTGCCTGTAACATTTTTCCATCAGTGGCGCATTATAGCTTCACGGGGCATAGGCAAACTTGAGTTAGGGAGCCCGTGTACGGTGTTGACTTCAGGCATTTTTCTTCGGGGAAATTTTAGGGGAAATATTTTCTTATAATAGTTTGCTTTAGGACCCCTGTTGGTGGTGCCCCCAGCAATTGACCTTTTTGCCCATAGGATAACGTGCCACTGTTCCCCATTATAATTTTTAAAAATTATAACTTATTATTATAAAATACATTGGTAAAAAAACAAAACTTTTAAATAATTTTACAGACAATTAACAATTAACATGAAAAACACAATAAGAATACCATTTCATGAGTATTATAATTATATATACACATAATAATTTTGATAGGTATAATTATTATGCATAGGTGTATACAATTTTAAATATATTTGTATATTAAAATGTATAATATATATATTTTAAAAATAAATAATTGTATTTATTAATCATTACTTTAATTAGGAATTAAACAGCAGTTTTATTTTCAATGGAAAAAGAGATAAGAGATATCTCTCCATTTCTTTTGCTTATAACTTTTTAGGATGTGACAAGAGAGAAAATAAATACCATTAAATTCCTTCCATAATGGAGTTTTATGTACTCTATTCGCGAAAAGTTATGTCTTGTAGTGACCGCTACAGAAGTTTTGAAGAGAATTATGAATAACGAGTTAGAAAAGGGCAAGAATTTACGAACTCAACGGAGAATGCTATTTATAAGACATATCCTTTTGCAAATAGAGTAAATAAAACTCCATTATCTAAGGAATTCAATGATATTTTTCTCCATTATCACACTCATGAAAGTTAGAAATAAAAAGAAATTGGAAAAGCTATTACAATATTTAAATATACTGTTCGACGTGGATTTATATCGGATTTTTTAAAAATATTCTTATAATTTTATAAGAAATTACAAAAATTAAATTTTATTGAACTAAATTGTTTATAAAATGAATTTTATATCAATGCAATAACCGTATCATCAGTGACTTGTAGCGCCATCTGTATGCCACTCGACGCCATTTTCTTTTGTCAATAAATAATAATAATAATTTAAATAAGTTGGTCTGTATTTAAGAAGTCTTTAACAAATTAAAATACATCATAAACAATATAATAATTAAAATACATATATAAATTTTAAATTCTTCATTCTAAAGAGTAGTGCTTGGCATCTAAAGTAACGGTTCTCGGTGAACTTTACTTGAAGTTTTTAACCATTTATATTTAATAAACTCAACTGAAATTATCTTTAAATATGTTTACAACGCTTTTTCTACCGAATTATTTCATTTTGTTAAATTAATTAAATCTACAAATTTTCAAACTATTAAGTCTAAAATAAACCTGAATTCCATAACCCAAATCGATTATTCAAAGAGACGACACTTGCAAAATCTGTATCTGACATTATTAAATTACCTTATTAAATAATATAATCTTAATAAAAACAAATAAGAATATTTAAAACTTTTCAAGTGAAAAAATTCGTTTGTTTATCTTCTTTTTCTGCATATTTGGAATTCAAAGCGAATATTCAAAATTTTTTTAATTAATTAATAAATTATTATAATTAAACAAAGCTATCTAAAACTTAATAATTACTACTTAAATTTAACTTTTTTACATTATTTTATTCAGGTTTATATTCAAAATTCAATTATTCTTTATATCAATAACCTTTAAACTACTCTGTTCATAACTGTGTAGAAATAAAGTGATAAAATGTACCGAATTTCATTATTTAATACACACAATTTTTAAATTTGTCATTGAATATTCATCTAAATTTCTGTTTCTTAATCAACGCATTGTCATTCTCATGATCCTTTTTCTGAATACTTACAAGTTAGTGCAAAAAGAAAAAACTACGTGCATAACGTACAAAACAGTGGCATGAACATTAGTTTGCTATGCAACATTTCAGAAAAAATAAATAAATTATTCTGTAACCCAAGGGTTGAAATTCTAATTGGGCTGCAATTTGAAAAAATTATAAACCTATAAATTTCCACTGTCTATCTGTCCTTGCTTAATCTTGAGAACGGTGTTACATAGATGAAAATCAAGACTGTGTGGAAAGCGTATTTTGAGGCCATTAACTATCTACGAACTTCCGTTCTATACTGGAAGTCATGTGATTTCAATTCAAAAATTTTCCCCTGAATGGAATTACATACATGACCGGCATCACTCCGTCATTGTGAGGAAAAGTATAATGTACAGGGGCAAGATTTCATTAAGAGTGAAAACGTATGCTTTAAATTAAATAAATTAAAAATAAGATTAAAAATCGCGGCCCGGAATTGTGGCGATGTCATAATAAATAATTGCTCGTATTACGTAGTGTTTTTTGTAATGTTTTATAAACACTCCCTAAAACAATAGTCAATTGTTTACATACTCAAAACCATTTTTTTCAGTTTTAAAAGATTTTTTGAAGTTAATCTTAATATTTAATTGTTAAAAATTTCAATTTTACTCTCGAGAAGGTGCTAAACCTCTTTCGCACATTATATATTCATCGGTATTGTATTAAACTTAGTTACAAGCAATCTAATTCTGTGTAAATGTAATTCATCCGAAACTAAAATGACACGTTGTCAACATATTCACATTTCTCGAGAGCATATTTTCCTCTTAAATCTAATACTTTCCACGCATCATTCATATACACGTAAATATTTGTCAGAGATACGTCATACATAACCTTGCCTTACACAACATCAATCAAGTAAACCAATTAAATACACGATTCGTCAACGGTTACATAAACTATAATAATATCGTACATTGCTTTCTCATAATCGAATAAACATCCATTAACTTCCTCAAAGAGAATTTCTCGGATTTATATACGAGATTTGTTTGAAGATTTGGAAATTTTCGAGATATTTTCCTAATTATTCTATTGATATTCCTCTTATACGATATAAATTATATATTTCTATTAATTTCATAGTTCTTTCAATACACATTTTCACAGTTGTTATATATTTGTATAATAGAGGGAAAGTATGGCGATAGATAAAAAAAATTGACCCCCCTTCCCCGAATATTTTACATCTTTGGACTCGGGGCCTTCAAACGTCGAGAAATGCAAAAGAAAAAAAAATTTAAGAGTTTTTCTATATATATGGCTGTTAGTGTGTTAGTGTTAGGGGGCACGATTTTGTTTACCCAGTTTGAAGCTTATAACTCCTGTGCATTTTGTCAAAACTTTCAGAAATTTTGTAGGAAGGGAAACTGATGCTATTAAATTTTGGCGTCTAAAGGTCGAGTGGGGTCCAAATTAACGAATATTTTACTCGTCATTAGCATTTATAATTGTTTTAAAAATAAAACGCATCCCTATCCTTAAAATTAAGCTCTTTACTATTTTATAATAATTAATAATATAAAAACTTTTTAAAATAAAATCTCGTAACAGATGGCACCACGCGCAATTTTAACTCTTGCCGGGAAAGTTACGCAACTCGTTGCTAGATTTGTTAATATATTTTTTTGCATATATTTATTTTCAATTTTAAACGCTTTACTTCATACAAATCGATTCCCATTCTTGAAATATTAACTTTAATATTAGATATAAGATACTATAGGCTAATTTACTGTATATATTATAAAATTCAGGTCATATTAATTTGAATGTATATTGAGTAATTATAATATATTGCATAAATTATAGTATAATCTCTATAAACTTAATTATTTTAATTATTGTTTAGATATATTACAGCCAAAGTGTTATAGTAACTGGATTATATAGTGTACTATAGTATAGTTTATCTTCCATATTTCAATTATTAATGCAATTACTCATCACATGTATATTCTTTTCTGTATGTAAATCTCTTCTCATGAATCTTATTCTGAATATTCAATGAATAATTTAATAGTAATTTACTTTTTTCTTCTTAAAGTACAAGAAATAATCAGGTAATGGATTACAGAATCCATTTTTATAAGTAATTAATAAATGTAAGTTGATGTTGGGGAGGAAATCTGTTGTCCTAGGATATTTTCTAATTATAAATAAAATATATATGCATTTATTTATTAATTAAATTCGTATACACTGCTTTTATATAACCTAATTTTTATGTATAAATTCTTAAAAATTAAGCCATTATTATATTTATTTATAAATTAATTTAACAGGAGTAATTTTTAAGATAAATAAAGTTAGTATGACCGAATCTTGATTACATACAAGATATGTAATCTTGCTAAACGTGTGCTTTAGCAAGATTACATATCATATGAGACTACACAAATTTAATTAATGCGCCAGTATGTAGATAATATCTAAAGCTTTCTATTATCAATATAATATTATCTATATGTAATGTAATAAAAATATTTAAGTAATGAAAATTTATAATTATATAATGATTAATGATGAATAATCGCACCGAAGCGTTGACAAAATTAAGGATAAGCAAGTATCAAAGAAAACGTGTATAGTTATATGTATATATGTAATCAGTTAAAACTTATTTCGTACATAATTATGTACGAATTAATTTTTAATTGAATACATTTTGTATTAAAAATTTATACAAAATATATATAGAACGATGAACGTTTCTCATATGCAGTTTAAGTATGCGAAAATCTTTTAAGATAAGTAATACAAATGTAGACGAGAATTTCTTTGAGATTTTATTGATTTTTTTAAAACAAATAATTAAAATATTTTAACTAAAAATGTTTATATTTATTATCTTCTTTCTATATATATATATATTCTTTCTTCTGCATATACCTAAACACTCAGATTAAAATTGAATAAAATACAATCGAACCTCCAATATTGGTCACCTCCCAGCAACGTCCACCTCCAAACAACGTCCTTTTTTTAATGTTCTCCTCAGTGGCCGTCGTTTAGAGGTTTGACAGTATAATGTTTTATATGATAACGTAGTCTAACATTACTAACTCATTATCTTATAAATAAGTTATATTTTTCATTATGAATTCATCTTTATACTTATATTTTCGAACTAGTAGCCTGAAATACCTCATTGAAATTGAAAGTATTCAACGCAAACCACCTTAACTCAAACTTTATGATGCTCTATTCTTTTTAGATTTTCTTTAAACCAATAAAAGAGCATTGATGTAGATGATTAGACTACAACCAGCTGCCATACTAGTTATTCCATTGCCCGTCTCTGAAAGTTACTTCAGTGCAATGTGATCCAATGGATTCGGATTACTTAGCTACTTATTGTGTGGAGAAATCGGACTCTCAAGACTACCATTTCCTAATCTCAGACGCCATTACTTCATCTAACATAGAGAATGATTAAAGTAGAACAATGTTGGCACGACATTTCATAAGGAATTTGAATCAGATCCAACAATAATTACTTACACTAAAAACTAAGATCGCTATAAATTAAGTAATTCCCCCTTTTTATACAATTTAAACTAACTAATGTAATCTTGTCTATATTTTATATAAAAATATTTTAAAATTAAATAATTATTTCTAATAATAAATAAATTACAATATGTTAAACAAGGAACTATTTGCCTTAATTATGTAGAAAATATACTATTGTAATAATTGTATATCAGTTAATTTAAATAATTAATGGTAATTCTATGTTATATAGTCATATTTAACGATATTTAAAACATTAATTAATGCTAATAAATATTTTAAAATCGATAAAAATGAACTGATTATTCTAAACAGGTGCTCTCATTTAGAGTTCTAAAGAGAATTTTACTTGTAAAAAATTATCTTAAAGTATTAATTTTAAAGCTGATTTATAAAAAAAAAAAAAAAACTTTTATGTTAAACATGTAATTTTTAGATTTTATTTTATTTAGAGAACATTCTATAATAAAATATAGTAATGAAATATTGTCATTTTCGATACTAACAGATAAAAATAAAGATTATTTTCAATTTTTTCTAAATAGAAAAAAAACAACCTTTATTCTTATCTAGAATTGTTTTCTTACTATTTTTCTATGATAAAATAGAGCAAAATAGGAGAAGCAGCAGCACTCTTGGAGGAAAACAAGCATTTTCTAGACTAAAAGAAGTAGGAATACTAATGGAATTTTGTCACGAAGTACACAAGATTTTTCATCATAAGATGAAAATTTCTTGAATTATGGATTTATTTTATATATATATATAATATATTAAATAAATCCACACATATATATAATAAATCCATAATTTCATTATATATA
>NW_019384537.1:467008-495892 GCF_000671375.1 Centruroides sculpturatus | reverse complement strand
TTCTCTTTGCTGGAATCAGAGACGAGCCGCCATTTTACTCACCATAGGTAACATTATCCAATTGTGCTTACTTATTAGTGCAGTCTAAAGATTGGTGACACTTTGAATTTCATAGCAATTGGTTTTTGCGACAAGCACACCTATTTGTGGGAAAGATCTTATTTTCACTTTACCGAGTGCCTAGTAGGTAATGTGCGGATTACCTAGATACGCTGCACATTATCTAGGTAATTTGAGAAATGGAACAGTTTTCACAACTTTAACGGATTACCCTAGTTAATCTGCAGATTAGCTAGGTAATGTACACATTAACGACTTTCGAGCTTTAGCGGTAACAGTGTATGTAGATTATTACGGATATATCTTTGTTGCAATTCTTACAGATAGTGCTTTTTTATATTTTATGAACACAATTGAACCTTATTAACTGGATTCAAATTGTAGAATAATTAATATAAATATTTAAAAAATAGTATTTGAAATACTTAAGTTTATCTTTCTAAGTGCTTTAATTAAAAATAGCTTAAAATTAATTTTAAGTGCATAGGAAAAATTCATAGTTATTCACCAATGTTTGCCAAATTAATGCGGAAATGAAAAAAAAAAACTCAATAAAAATACAAAAAAGCCAGAAAAAGGTAGTTAAATCTGATATCCACTCATTAAGATCCGGAAAATCGAGGGCATATTATAATATTTATTTAAAGCAACGATTAATGTTTAAGTATAAATGAAGAAATAGTTATCGTCGATTAATCCGTTCATCATCCGTGAATAATATTAATTTATTATAAGTCTATAATAATAATTCTTTAGTTACTTTATTATAATTCAAATAATATCATTATAGATTAACCTAATTTGTTTCATGAAAAATGCTAAGTACGCTCGACTGTCGAGACATTATATATCTTTACGTCAACTAAACGTCAATTTTTTTAGGTAAAAATTGTAATGACGTCAATCTTTTCCAACCATTGCAGGCTTGCCGTTTTAGTAATATGATGATGATACACATACTTTTAAAACATGACGGAACTAGTTAAAAATATATAAAACTATTTACAGGACTATATTGATTTTGCCATCCTCTTGCTTATTTTCAGAAAGAGCTTTGACCTGTGTTATGTTTGCCCTCCATATTGTTGTTTCTATTGTAGTAATTTACAGTAAAAAAAACGTTACATATAAATCAAATAATCGATACAACCGGCGCTAAATAATTCTAGTAATATACAATAAGGGTGTTTAATATAATGCTCTTCTGTATAGTTACTATATTTATGCAATATAGACTATTTTAATTTAAAAAAAAAATTATTTTCTGGCGTGCAATGACGATAAAAATACAAATTAGCTGAACTAATCGAGAAAGTAAGTACGCGTACAAAATACACTACACCTATGAGTCATCGCATCTAATTCGTGTATAATTACCAATATTAAGTTAAAAAATAATTTATTGCTTGAAACATATACATTATTTCGAAATAAAAAATATAAACTAAAGGAGAAATATTAGAATTTCAAACATTAAAATATTCGTATCTTTACTCTTTTAGGTGATGTTTAGTTTTCGAAGTTCATACGTAAATAAACACAGAAAGTTAAAAATAGAATTTGGTTTAAAAAATCAGGAATTACAAGCCAATATTTNATATAATGATTAATGATGAATAATCGCACCGAAGCGTTGACAAAATTAAGGATAAGCAAGTATCAAAGAAAACGTGTATAGTTATATGTATATATGTAATCAGTTAAAACTTATTTCGTACATAATTATGTACGAATTAATTTTTAATTGAATACATTTTGTATTAAAAATTTATACAAAATATATATAGAACGATGAACGTTTCTCATATGCAGTTTAAGTATGCGAAAATCTTTTAAGATAAGTAATACAAATGTAGACGAGAATTTCTTTGAGATTTTATTGATTTTTTTAAAACAAATAATTAAAATATTTTAACTAAAAATGTTTATATTTATTATCTTCTTTCTATATATATATATATTCTTTCTTCTGCATATACCTAAACACTCAGATTAAAATTGAATAAAATACAATCGAACCTCCAATATTGGTCACCTCCCAGCAACGTCCACCTCCAAACAACGTCCTTTTTTTAATGTTCTCCTCAGTGGCCGTCGTTTAGAGGTTTGACAGTATAATGTTTTATATGATAACGTAGTCTAACATTACTAACTCATTATCTTATAAATAAGTTATATTTTTCATTATGAATTCATCTTTATACTTATATTTTCGAACTAGTAGCCTGAAATACCTCATTGAAATTGAAAGTATTCAACGCAAACCACCTTAACTCAAACTTTATGATGCTCTATTCTTTTTAGATTTTCTTTAAACCAATAAAAGAGCATTGATGTAGATGATTAGACTACAACCAGCTGCCATACTAGTTATTCCATTGCCCGTCTCTGAAAGTTACTTCAGTGCAATGTGATCCAATGGATTCGGATTACTTAGCTACTTATTGTGTGGAGAAATCGGACTCTCAAGACTACCATTTCCTAATCTCAGACGCCATTACTTCATCTAACATAGAGAATGATTAAAGTAGAACAATGTTGGCACGACATTTCATAAGGAATTTGAATCAGATCCAACAATAATTACTTACACTAAAAACTAAGATCGCTATAAATTAAGTAATTCCCCCTTTTTATACAATTTAAACTAACTAATGTAATCTTGTCTATATTTTATATAAAAATATTTTAAAATTAAATAATTATTTCTAATAATAAATAAATTACAATATGTTAAACAAGGAACTATTTGCCTTAATTATGTAGAAAATATACTATTGTAATAATTGTATATCAGTTAATTTAAATAATTAATGGTAATTCTATGTTATATAGTCATATTTAACGATATTTAAAACATTAATTAATGCTAATAAATATTTTAAAATCGATAAAAATGAACTGATTATTCTAAACAGGTGCTCTCATTTAGAGTTCTAAAGAGAATTTTACTTGTAAAAAATTATCTTAAAGTATTAATTTTAAAGCTGATTTATAAAAAAAAAAAAAAANTAGACGAATTGAATTGTACTCTTTAACTTTATCGTTGGAATTTTTATTACTGCTGCTCATTAAAAAGTTACAACATAAATGACTTTGAAAATCATTTTCATGGTTAACAAAAACATCCCATAAAAATCTTTCTATAACTTCATTAAAAAAATTAATATACGGTATCTTCAATATCAATACTTCTAAAATACAGTATTTTGATTCATCGTATATACTGTATATATATGCAGTAGAAACTCGATTATCCAAAACCGTTCTAAAGAAATTGTAGTATATATCGGTAGATATCAAGAGTATAATACATAGAGACCAAAATCTTCAAATAACTAGAAATTACATATATATATATGTATGTGCTAGTTTTGTGGTGTTGCAATCGACAGATGACATAGTAAATACAGTAATAGAATCACAGAATTTACAGTTCATAAAACTTTAAATATGCACAATGTTTGATGTTGTCTCCAAAACATCCAAAATACAAAAATAAACGAGTTATCAGAAAGACCAATGATCCCATAAAGTCCGAATAATCGTGCATATATATATAAAATACCGTGAATGATAAGTGAGAGAATAAAAACCTGGGTAGAAAAAGGTGATTGGAGGAAATGGATGAATACGTGAGAGAAGTTACGAGCGTAGGAAAGAAAAGTAAATAAGTAAATGTGTATAAGTGAAGACTGGATATAAAGAAGATACAAACAGTATGCTTGAATAAAGTGATATAGAAAAACTATTGTAAAGTAGTAAAATTCTTTCATTTACCTGTTACAAATTTTAAGTTTGGCAAAATTAATTGATGTGATACAATATAAATAAAAATATATTTTTATTTGTATTGTTTTATTGACTTTATTCGTATATTTTCACAGCTTAGAAAAAAAAGGGTTTCACATATGTCTGTCTCATTTCAAGTCCAGAAATCACATCGTACTTAATTATGTTATCAATAAAACTTATTTATGTTTTAATATATACAGAGAACACTTTTAGAAAGTATATTTAAATATTTCTAACAGATATTTAAGGGATATTAAGATGAAACTATTCGTTTTAATCATATCAGAAACATGCGGCAAATTATCGTAATAATTGTATATCAGTTAATTCAATAATTAATTTTAATGTCATACCCTCATAATCGTGTTTAAGAGATTGAAACATTAACTAATGCAGGAGAAAATCCGAGAAGCAATAAAATTAACAAAATATTATGAAAAATTCAAATATATCACGTGCTGTATGTCAGAAAGATGCTCTTTCATTCTAACATGATGACATCATAAACATGCTAGTCATATTTAACGATATTTAAAACATTAATTAATGCTAATAAATATTTTAAAATCGATAAAAATGAACTGATTATTCTAAACAGGTGCTCTCATTTAGAGTTCTAAAGAGAATTTTACTTGTAAAAAATTATCTTAAAGTATTAATTTTAAAGCTGATTTATAAAAAAAAAAAAAAACTTTTATGTTAAACATGTAATTTTTAGATTTTATTTTATTTAGAGAACATTCTATAATAAAATATAGTAATGAAATATTGTCATTTTCGATACTAACAGATAAAAATAAAGATTATTTTCAATTTTTTCTAAATAGAAAAAAAACAACCTTTATTCTTATCTAGAATTGTTTTCTTACTATTTTTCTATGATAAAATAGAGCAAAATAGGAGAAGCAGCAGCACTCTTGGAGGAAAACAAGCATTTTCTAGACTAAAAGAAGTAGGAATACTAATGGAATTTTGTCACGAAGTACACAAGATTTTTCATCATAAGATGAAAATTTCTTGAATTTTGGATTTATTTTATATATATATATAAATGTAGCTATGGTGATCGTGAAATTACTGCATTAATGCTGTAGTGCGTTAGTAACCGATCCGCTTATTTGTCTGGAAAAAGTTCAATTATTTGAATTTGATGAAGCTTTTAATTAAAAAATGTTAATGAAAATTATAGATGTATTTTTTATTTGTTTGTATCTTTTAGAGCAGACTGTAATTTTCACGATGTAATTAGAAAAATGGTCGTAAAGAGAAGCCGTATTTCTCTTAAGCTCAGTATAATAAATTATGATTATGTTCTAGAAAATAATAAAATGTTAAGTACCAATAAAATATACGGGATTTCAGTCATGAAAATATTTTTATCAACAAGGAAAAATTAATGATTTCAAAGTTTAACTGTGTAAAGTTGTAAACTGTGTACTGTAAACGATCGTAAAGCGGGTTTACTGAAATTAATACTGCAAAATTCAAAATAAATCTCGGAAGATTAAATTTATTAGCTTCTATTTATTTTAACCTAATATACTATTAGATTAAGCAAGTTCTTATTTATACATAGACTATTAATATGAGAAAAGTAATCATATAAGTTTAAATAATAAATTGTGAATAGGCTAATATATCTGAAATATAAATACTGTGTTCGATTAAAACTGTTTACATAAACTATCTCAATTCGAAAATGGAGATTGACAGCTTCTAATTCTAATATTGATTTTTAATTATAATTTTATAAAATTTGTAAGATACAGTTAAGTATTTCTAATTACAATTTGATTCCGTTTCTTACTGATTTTGAATGAAACATGAGTAGCTNTAAGAAAAACACTAAATAATTTATTTTCTATAATTAAAAATAATAAATAAAGAGCAATTAAAAACTAGAAAACATCCTTTTCATAAAATTTCCATTTGTTAAACATTGTATAAGGCAATTGAATAAAGTATGTAAGAACTTTTGTCTTGTAGGTTCTTTCAAACGAAACTAAGAGGCACTCGAACAGCAAATAAACAGTGGAACACGTTTATCTCCATAAGTTAACATTTTTCTCTCCATTCCGTTATTGGAAAAGGCTAGAACCAACGCTCGGATGATCTCACACAGAGAATGCTGCAATTCCGACTCCCAACACATAACTGTGACTTATATTCTTCCCTTACAACCTCTCGTCATTGATCTTTCTCCTAAAGGAAACGTCGGAAGTCGAAAGTCTGTACGGAAAAAAAAGTGATATCCGACGGTTTTCCGAACTCGAATTGAGGAAATTTATCCATATAAATATATCTTTGACTATATAAAATATAATGGAGACTATTGTCGAGTCAATAGAAAGTGGAGATTTGTTTTCTACTGACCATTATTCGGGCATCCGTAAGATGAGATTTCTTTAATGCCATACAAAAATATGCTGAGTGAGCTGAAATGTAGCCAAATACAAATGTCCTCTCGCCTTATCTTATTCTTTTATTACAGATATCAAATGACATATAAATTTCTTTGTTTGCTGTGTTTATATTTTTTTATATATTTCTAAACATAATTTAGTTATTATAATAAACACGCACACACCACACACACTAATCTCTCTATTCTCTCTCTCTCTCTCTCTCTCTCTATATATATATATATATATATATATATATAAAAGTATATGTGAAGAGCACGATAATAGAGAACAATGTAATAAAATAATGGTCAACTAGCAGTGTTAAATAGCAATAATTATGAATAATTCAATACTTTTGAACAACACTTTTAGTTCATGGATGTATAAAGTAAATAATAAGATACAAAGAATGCAGACACACGCATACAAATCCTCAATATAGTGTCTTCTTTAATATCGCCAACCTTCATAAAGCGCCGAATGAGTAACGAATCTTCAGTAACTGTGTTTTATTACAGGTATAGTTTTGCATTACAAATCACATTTTCACCACGAAATAACGTAATTCCTACAAACAAACTCCTACTCAAGACTACATTACTGCGTTGTTTGAAGTAATTTATTTTAGCGTCACGCTCGATTTAGTGCCAATTTCAAAAACGAAACAAGTGACATGCTAAATCGAAGTTTGACTCCATATATGTTCAATTTCAATTTGCACTTAATCGAGTGTGAAGTTGAACAATAAGAATTACACACAGACACACAGACACAAACACACACACACACACTATATACACGCACTCCCACGCGTGTATGTGTATGTATGTAAATACAGGACATTTAAGCAAACGAGATAACAAAAAATATTAATAACTTCCGTTACCAATATTGAATTGCTCTGAAAAATCAATAAGTTTCATCACACGAATATATTGAATTTTTGATATTAAAATCGTTTTCATTCGTTGCTTCTGTTTTTATTATTATTAATTATAAATGTCGGATACATTGCGGGAGACTTTATTTCAATTAATCAAATTCTTTGCAGAATTCAAAACACGTATATGTATGTGTTGTACGATTGTGTGCCTCTTTAAACACGTGATTTNGGTTTAAATTATTTGGTAAAAAAAAACTTAAAAATTAATTTAAGAATTTCAATTACATTAATAATAATAAGTTCAATTTTAGAATAAAAATTCTCTCAAAGACAGACTATTTTTCAAATTTTGTTTGAGGACTGATGTGTTGGCATGGTAGCTCTCTCCCTTTAATTTAATAAGAATTCGATTTCTATATCTTATAACATGAAGAGTTTACTAACCAATATTGACACAATACGAGTGAATAGAAATAACAAACTTTAACAATTATTTCCATTCTAATAAACAGAATTTTGTTATATTCTTCACACACGGAACGTCTGTCTATAACCTTCAGAAAGTTGTAGATAAATTAATTTTTACATTAATTTCTGTGTAAAACTCCTTTAAATAAGCAAAAGCATTAAATAAATTGCTTGTAAATAATATAAACTTTTGATTTTTTTCTAGTTTTTGTTTCCAAAACACGCTTTTTTATGTCAACTTTAATGGGAAATTACACCTGACGTCACTTTTTATATATAAAATGGTATACTTGATAATAAACATGAAGCATTTTTGTTCATTTTCATCTACACGTCAACTAAGAGAAAGAATCTGAACTATGTTCAAGGAAGGATCTTCTTCAATCATCGATACTACAAAACTTCTGCGAATCGTGAATTTACCAATTCCAAGTATTTTGCTTTAATGTGAATTTTCAGGTAGAATAATAAAATGTGAATAATAAAAATCGCTCGTCAGAAATGAAAAATTTAATGCGTAATTAAATAAATAATTTATTTATAAATTTTAAAATATTTGATATACTTTAATTATAGACAGGGTCTTCTTTATAACGTATATATTTTGAATATATGGAATAAACTTATGAAATTATTATCCTTTTGGGGCACTTAGAGGACAATTTAAATTATATCCATTGTGGGTTCTGTCAGGCCCATAATGCGGTCAGACGGATGGTGGGGGCGAGAAATTTCTCATGTTGTCCATGAGAAATTCCTGAGATTATTTGCCTAAATTTGACTTTGAGGCCCTTAGAGCGGTAGGTTGAGATCTTAACCTCTCGACCATCCGGCTTCGAAATTAATTTTTTAATAGATGTCATAAGATTGCTAAATTAGCAATTATTAAAAGTATAATATCATAGTATTAAAGTGAAATTTTAGGTGGTCCAAAAGTCAGTTAACTACTTGAAGCTTCTTTAATTAATAGTACACGTTGTTCTTAGGATTCATAATCATAAACGTATCTAGAAAACATGAAACAAAACATGTACATGATTAACTGATTTTTGATCCAGCATGTACTGTACTGTACATTTAAGTCAATTTTATATTCTGAAAATACTTTTACAAACTTCAATTATTCGCAGACATACATACACATCATACATATATTCATCTTATTTCTACAGATGCAAAAAGAATCCTACTACTTGGGACTGCTGAGACAATATAAATGACATGTTTATATATATATATATATAAAAGTATATGTGAAGAGCACGATAATAGAGAACAATGTAATAAAATAATGGTCAACTAGCAGTGTTAAATAGCAATAATTATGAATAATTCTATACTTTTGAACAACACTTTTAGTTCATGGATGTATAAAGTAAATAATAAGATACAAAGAATGCAGACACACGCATACAAATCCTCAATATAGTGTCTTCTTTAATATCGCCAACCTTCATAAAGCGCCGAATGAGTAACGAATCTTCAGTAACTGTGTTTTATTACAGGTATAGTTTTGCATTACAAATCACATTTTCACCACGAAATAACGTAATTCCTACAAACAAACTCCTACTCAAGACTACATTACTGCGTTGTTTGAAGTAATTTATTTTAGCGTCACGCTCGATTTAGTGCCAATTTCAAAAACGAAACAAGTGACATGCTAAATCGAAGTTTGACTCCATATATGTTCAATTTCAATTTGCACTTAATCGAGTGTGAAGTTGAACAATAAGAATTACACACAGACACACAGACACAAACACACACACACACACTATATACACGCACTCCCACGCGTGTATGTGTATGTATGTAAATACAGGACATTTAAGCAAACGAGATAACAAAAAATATTAATAACTTCCGTTACCAATATTGAATTGCTCTGAAAAATCAATAAGTTTCATCACACGAATATATTGAATTTTTGATATTAAAATCGTTTTCATTCGTTGCTTCTGTTTTTATTATTATTAATTATAAATGTCGGATACATTGCGGGAGACTTTATTTCAATTAATCAAATTCTTTGCAGANGTATTTTAAAAAGTTATCTAAAATTGTTTGGAATAATAGTGTGATTTTGTTTTTCGTCAATTCTGCACACATACTATTAAAATATGCGCAGTTATTTATATTAAAAATTTTTAAGTGATTGAATATATTCCTATTATTGTATCAATAGGAAAACATTGAAAATTAACGACATTCGGAAAGACAATAAATACAAATACTTCATTGATTTTTTAATGTTTTACATCTTGATTTAAAATTTTAGGATTTCCCGGATTTTTTGGGCTATAATTTGAAAAAATTGTAGACCTATAAATTTCCACTGTCGTCCATCCGTCGTTTGTCTGCGTGCCTGTATTTTCTTAATTAATTAATATCGAGAACGGAATTAGATAGATGAAAGACGAGGCCAAATGTGGAAACCTTAGGGGCAAGAGGGTCCGATTAACTATGTATGAACTTCGATATAAACGGGAAGTCACGTTATTTCAATTCAAAAGTTTTCCCCCGAAAGGTATTAGAGAAGTTGCGGCCGACGTTTTCATCGCGAATAAATCGTACAAGCAAAAAAAAAGTCAACAGATATCGCAGGCGAGCCGATTCCCGGATTGTCCGGACGATAGCCGGCCCCCGACCCGACCCCCACCTCGACCCCCCGTACGGTACGCCACTGCCGCAACATCTCTATTAGATAGATGACCGCAGGACTATTGTTAAAGAAAAAGTATGACGCACAGGCAGAGCCGCAACTAAGCAGGTGCAACAGGTGCACCCGCACAGGGCCACTTGGAAGGGGGGCCCAAACTGTTGTTCACAAGAAATTAAATTTTAAATTTTTTCACCTTTCTACAGCGCGGTTTGGCGATTACATTTCGTCTTACTTAGACCCTAGATGTCTGCTCACCAGTGTTCCCAACTGTGGCGACTTTTAGAGGGACGTAGTGAGGTAGCGGAGACCTCAGACAAATCAGCCAAAAGTAGCGACTTTTGAGATTTTTTAATTTATTTTTTGAGAAGTTTAAATTTATGTTTATAGTTTTCAAATTTACAGATTTTTCTCTACTTTANTCTATATATATATATATATACACATCGTGTATATATAACTTTAATCAAACCGAGATATTATTCCCACAATCTCAAAACTAATCAAAGAGTTGAAGATTCATTTCTAAGAGTAGAAACATGGGAAACAAATATTTATATATTTGTAATAATTCTGTGTTTATTCCTTAGCGAATAAACTACATTTTGAATAAATTGAAGATATATATTGACTTGTTTAAAACATCTAGACAAGGATATTTTTTATTTAAAACGTATCTTTTTTCTTTTTATTTAACTGTCACTTAATAAAAATATGTTTATATTTTTCAAAAATATTCATTCTCTGAATAGAGTGTAATTAGTAACTTAAAATTTTCAATTAAATTTAATCTCCATTGTTACATCAATGCACATCATTAATTGATTAAATAATCGATATTAAGATTCAAAATTTGCTTTTAGCACGTAAACAACTAAAGCGCTTCTTTCTCCCTAAAATTAATTGATTTCACTATTATAACTTTCAATATTTATTTCGTGAAAAGGCATATCTGACGGATAGATTTTAATTTATTTAATCATTTATTTAAAAAATAAACTAAGATATAATATACATTTAATACATAAGACAAACAAACGATGCATATAACTTAATTGTATCCTAAATGACTTTATCATCCCCCTCGTTTTAAACACCTCATACCAATTTATCCACCTGAAAGAACATGAAGCCAGCATCATCATCATTATCACTTCTGCTTCGTGTTCTTTCTAGTGTATAAGTGACATAGCTTTGAGCAATATCATCCCTTGGGCTAACATTTCGATATCTGAATCTTCCTATTCATAAATCTCTTCTATGTTAAATCGCTAAAGGAACTGCACCTAAAAAGGAGGAAACTGTTTCCTTTCTTAACCAGAAAAAACCTGAAAAAGTCAGTTGAAAGGAGACTCATAATTCAATCATTCCTTTGCCAGTTAGACCTGTAGTAACCTTCTTAGACAGATAACAGCAAGTAAACTTAAAATGTATCAGGCTGGGTAAAGTAATTTAATCACACTAGTCACATTGATCTCCTAGAAGGTACTACATACAAAATTTACACTCCAATTAATTAATTTAAATTCTTTTAAGGAAATAAACGTCTTCTTGTGCTGTACATATAAATTGTAACCTTATAGTTTGAGATAATATCTGTAAAGAAGAAAAACTTGCTTCATTTCATAAACTCGTGCCTTTAATATAAGACAAACACTATAATTTTCTAAGTTATTTAGATATTTATCCAATTTTCTTGAACTCCTATTTGTTTACTTCGAAGAATGGACGTTTGTACATTGTACATTATTCTGTACTAATGTAAAATATAGATTCGATTCACGTCCAGATCAAACATTATTCTATTTAAATGAAATTTTAATATATGTTATCAATAATTTCTTTTAAAAATAAGCACTGAAAACTTGCAAATAATTGATTAAAAATTAATTTAATTCAAAAAATATAATTAAAATCATATTTTAATTTCAAACTACATCAAAGAAAATTCTTATTTTGTGTCGTCTCTGAAAAATATAATATAAAATAAATTAAAATAAAATATAAATTTTTATACACTTTTATGAGATTAAACGATAAATTACATACATATTAATTGCTTTTATTTATTTTTTAATATTTTCTAAAGTAAAAACTATTAAAATTTTTTCTTATTTTCTCTCATTCCAAGTTGAATGAACTAGAAAATGAATTCAAAAATTTATTATTTCAATAGAAATTATACTGTATAAAATGTACAGATACTTAACAAATGTTCTTGCAATCCTAGAAAAAATGTTAAACAAATAATAAAAATAAATACAGGAAAAAAACGATGAGTAATCTGAAATCTCGTATATATATTATGTCTTTTTATTTTATTTTTCCAGTTCAGAATCAGAGAAAATTAATTTTGAAACAATTCATATACTATTGAATAATCTGTAATTTCTTTTTATTTTTAATTATTATTAATTCGCTCGTATCAAAATAATTAAAAAATAATAATAATTTATTATTCGAATTTACTTTTTATACATCATAAAAATATATAAATTTTATTGTTTTCGAACACGTGAATATATCTGTTATACTAGAAACATAAAATTAGTTTTAACAAATACACTCGGACCTGTGAACGGCGGACATAAAAATGGCTGCTATTTACAGGTGACCATTGTTGAGAGGCGACTGCTGTTTGGCTGAAATGATTAATTTGCAGACCACTGACCACTGTCTGTCTTTCCTTCCTTAATCTCGAGATGAAATTCAAGACCAGATATGGAAAGAGTATGGATAGCAAGTTCTGATTAACTATATAAACTTCCAGTTTGGACTGAAAGTCACGTTATTTTAATTTAAATATTTTTTTCAAAATACAGTTACATAGATGACTGGCATGACTCAATTGTTATCAGGTAAAGTATGATGTACAGGGGCAAGGCACTACTAAAATCGAGAGCATATATTTTAAATTAAATAAATTAAAAATTGCAGCACAGCATTATATAAATAATTGCTCGTTGTATAAAAAATCCACACCTAGTTAACAATATAATTTTAATACTAAGAAGTACTTTCGTTTTACTGTTACGTTCTACGTTAAGCTGAAAACAAGGTGTATATTCTTATTTTAAAGTTCAACCCCAGTTAATTCCTCGTATAAAATTACTTAAATATATAACATATATTTATATATAACAAAATAACAAATAAGAAAAAGTTTTAATCGAAAAAAATAATAAATTCTTTTTTTAGAGGGGGGATTTTATGTTGGGTGTTTCCAAAAAATATTTTCTTTCCAAAGAAACCATTTTTGTTAAAGTGTTAACGAAGCATGTTATAAACTTTTATATCCCTGTTAGTTTCTCTAGTGTTATTAGCTGTATCGGAAGTGGATTAAAAGTGCATAGATCATCCTCTCTAGAGTATCGTTAGAAAGGAAAAACTATCCTCCAAAAAACAAAAAGAATAACTGACACTTAGATTAACTTACACTCAATCAAAGAAAGTGCTAAAAAAACAAAACAATATCGAATGTCGATAATCAAAATGTTATACTTAACAAAATTTGTAATATAAAAAGTAATAAATAAATTACACTTAAAAATTTTGTTACAGACAAAACAATAAAAGAAAATCCAATAAAGTTTTTTGGTAAAGTAATTCAAGAAAGGGGAAAAAACTGGAGCTGAAAGTGAGAAGAAATATCATATTTTTTTGTGTTACAAGAACATAAAATTGTATGATATTGTTTGATACTAAACAAACTTCCAATATTTTCGATCAAGTTTTAGTTTTATCAATTTATATATATTGAGTATACGATTTAGAACGATCACTATTGTGAAAACCTTTAAAAACTCTTTACTTATTAATAATAATTTTTTTAAATTTAAGAATTAATTATACGTTTATCTCACTACAGATCATAATTTTGAACTTATTTATATTACAAGTAAATAAGTAAAATATGAAAATTTTGAGTGTTATCGTAGGAAATTTGATAGAATATTCGGGAAATATAAATGATAAAAACGGAAGTTATCAAAATCTACTTTGACAAGATGTCAAAGCGATAAAATTCCAACAAGAAGTGTGTCGAAATCAAAATACTAGTTCAAGATGACAGCTTGTACATTGACAAAAGCAATTGGTTCTCGAACTGTTATCCTTCTTTTCATTTTTCTTTTTTCTTATAATATAAATCAAATACTTGATTTTTCAAAAATAAACCTCAACATAACTTTTTTATCTCTTTATAAAGTAGTTTTATGTAGAATTTTAATGATACTGCCTGTAGCTTTAGTTACCTTTCGAGTTACTTTGCATAGGAGTGGAGAAAGAGGAGAGAAAAAAAAATCACTTGTAAAAATTGTTTCGGAAATAATTATTTTAAAAAATGCATCCAGAAAAAAATATTCTCTTTTAAGATTGTCAGCCATATCAAATGTGCGAGATATATTCTTAAAGGAATAAAAGATCTCGACAATTTCAGCTATCGCTTGCTTGAAAAGGAACGAGTCAGACCTTTAGAAGATTCAATGACGTCTTTAGATTCAACGGTGCGAAGAAAGACATCGAATAGCTTAATAAAAGAACAGATTTACTTTTTGGAAGAAAGTAAAAAAAAATTTTTTATTATTACATTTAAATATCTCGAAATTATCCATTTATCTCGTTATCCACAATTGTAAATCATAATATTTGCCATTGCCTCGTGAAAAAGTTTTTAAAGTTATTTCCAAAAATCTCTTACGTTCAAAAGTTAAATGTAATAAATATATATATAAGAAAAAGAAAATATTCGAAAAATAAATTTATACTATTCAAAAAACTTTTCAATTGCATAATGTATTTTATTAGTATTATTATTATTCATATGGGATTCTTTAAGAAGCGGTAGGTGATGCTTTTAAATTGATAATTTTCTCGAAATTGGCAATACTTTTTTCAAATTTTAACTGAATTTTTTTAAAATTTGTAATTGATTTTTTAGAATTGGTATATTAATACTTAAAATTGTCAATTTTCTGATATCTACAAATAATTTTTTAAAATTGATAATTTTATGAAAAATGCAAGTTAAAATTGTCAATTTTCTAAAAAAAACCGTAACTGACATTTTAAAATGGATGAAACTGGCATTTAAAAAATCAGTTAAGAAATAATTCATCAATTTAAACAGAATCAGTTATTGATTTTCATAAAATTTACTAAATTATTTTAAAAAAAAATGACAATTTTCTGAAAATTGATAACGGGTTTTTTAAAAAAACTGACTGACGTTTTAAAATCGATAACTGACTTTTTAAATTGGCAATTGATTTTTTTTCCTCTCGTAACTAACATTTGATTTTCTTAAATCATCCATACTTAATTCNATTTTCCTGATAAATTTGTGTTATTAATTCTTCGGGCAAAATAATATTTGATTTCTTTTATAGACAAAAGAGAGTCCAAGGAATCAGAATAAAGCCGACCTGTCGCAAGCAGATAGGGAGGTAAAGGTGACAGAAAGAAGGAACTGGAAATCAATAAGTACCAAGCAAAAGAAGCAGAGTCATTCGTTGACCATATACATTCCATTGCAAATAAAACGAATGATACCGGAAGAGTTTGACTAATAAACTCTGGCAAATAAACTACCACAAAATAAAAACTGAAAATTAAAAAAAAAATACATCTCATCTTTAACCTCTTACCTGTTATTAAAATATTATTATTTTTAATGAAGTCTCATTTAATTTATTATTATTTTTTTAAATAACACCTCTTTAACACGATATCAATCAGGTTTATTATTAATCTCCTCGTGTCCGGATGTCTTATTTAACTCATTATTTATACGATATAATTAAAATAATTGTGTTGTAAAAAATGTTTTCACTCATTTTAAATGGTTTAAAAAATTTTTTTAAAGTAAAAAATTAATTAAATTCTACGTTATTAGTTCCATAAATTTAATTTTTCAAGATAAACTTCAACGATATCGAGTTGATTTCTTCGATGAAATGGTTGTGGTTTATCAAAGTAAAGAAGAAGAGGAGGAAGGAAAAAAAGAAAATGTCTTGCAAACAAAACGAACGTTCCTAGATTGCAATTTAGGTCATTGTTCGGAGATACTTTCTGATATGATTTTCTGTCCCTGAGATCAGTTTTACATTTTCTATACTTTCCTTAGACTCCAGATTAATATATCGATTCCGGTGGCATACGACAGCTTTCATTATTCATGCGTTTCTTAAAGATGTCCCCAATAACGGAAGAAGAAAGGGATTTTTCTTCTTTATCACAACTTTATTTACAGTATATATACTTTGAAATATAGTTAATATAGTTACATTTTCTCCCTCCAAAAAGAAAAAAAAATTATGTTAGATCTATCAATTTCTTAAATATTTTCTAGCATTTAATCTATCATTTTCTTAAATAATAAACAATGAAGAAGATAAAATATTCATTAATCTATGTTTAATTCATCAGATAACATTTAAAAGATGTTGTATAAAAATTCCTTCTGTGTTTTTTTTTATATAATAAAATGATTTATTATATATCATTGTTTGTAAGATAGTGAAGCGGTTTAAACCGAGATATCTGATCAAATTCTAAGATTAAACAATCAATATTAGTTCATCTCTTGGCAATAAAATATGATCGATATATTTTATGTTTTAAAGTAGGAGTCGGTTATTTTTTTTTAATATTCGAAAAATTGCAACGTTTTCAATAATTTAATAATAAAAGTTTAATTAACTGAAAATTTTTAAGAAAATAATATAATTTTTGATTCCCTGTATCAAGAAAATATTCATCAAAAATTTATATTAATATTATTCAAGTATTCGTGTTCAAACACAAAAGTATTCCTGGAATGTTTAAAACTTTAAAGTGTTCAAAAAGTTTTAATTTAATATGTAAAAATATGGTGCTTTAAACATTCGTAATTTTCAAAGGCTAAATTTTTTATGTTCGTTTTAATTTTTGCTAATTGAACATTTTCTTAAATAAACTTTTTTTGATATTATGTTTAATTTAGTACATTAAACATTTAAAAAAGTATAACAAAAATTTAAGAACTAAATTAGAACTTGAACAATCCATGAAAACGTCTAAGGAATTAACTGTTTATATATTAAATTACAATTATACTTAAATATTCAAAAATTAATTTTTTTAATGTGTTTATTTGATAACCTCTTTTATTCGAATGTTTGATTTCTTGAACGTTTTCTTGATTTATTCAATTTCTACTTCAAAGAAAAAAAATCAAAAGCTAACTTTAAAATGTTCAAGTCGTCAAATTAAATATTAAATTATAAAGTTTAAAAGTTTTAGACTCAAGGATATGCTCTAATTTAATGCTACAACACTAAGAGAACGTGTTAATTTGTTTCGCGGCTACTTACAGAAAAAAAGTTATTTTGATAAATAATAAAAATACAATCTTATCGTTAATAAATTATATATTTATTCTATAATAAATAAGAAATATTGCAGAAAATACTTACGAGATTATATAAAGTTTAGTTTA
Organism: Centruroides sculpturatus; assembly: GCF_000671375.1. NCBI lineage: Eukaryota > Metazoa > Arthropoda > Arachnida > Scorpiones > Buthidae > Centruroides > Centruroides sculpturatus. Next base: position 478,142 of record NW_019384537.1, on the reverse strand, counting down.
TAATTCCACCAACTTTTATAATCCGATATTGGTCATTAACAGAACATATAAAGGAAAATCAAAAGCTAAGTCAACCACACGCTGGATTTACTACGATCAAATTTCTATAAAGTTATAGGAATTTCTGCCAATGTTCTCTACTCTGTTTAATTGTAATGTGTCTAATCTATAATTTTCAGGATAAACTATCAAATCCTACAATGTAACAACATCCACGTCTGTTAATCGAACTCTATTAATTAAAGGATGAGAATGATTCAGCTTTCAAGCTGATGTAAGGATCAATTATGTACAAGTTGTAATATTGCTCCTGTTAGTTAAGAAAATTCCAATTTTCTTTATTAACGCAAAGATAAAGATATTTAAATTTATGTCATTAATAAAAGAGCCGAATAAACTTATTAAATTTGACAATACTTTTAGATTTTTTTCCCTTTATCAGAAGAAATTTTCCTGATAAATTTGTGTTATTAATTCTTCGGGCAAAATAATATTTGCATAAGAAAAAAAATGTAACTTTTTCAATAAGTAATCAATGAACACTTCAAAAAACACTTCTAATTCGTAACTTTAGCAATAATAATGTATTAAAAAATTCATATTTCTTTTCTATTTTTAGCAAATTAAAAAAAAAAGAAACTGTGATGTTTAATGAACATTGAACTTAAAGTAAAGAAAATTTTGATTGATCAAGACCGTCCTCAAATAACCCGAAGTTAAATAATGCAACTAACTTTATTATTTTATTTTTTATTTTTATTATTAACTTTTTTTCTAAAGCACTCGGAGTGTTTTTAGAAGAAAAGTGTATTACAAAAGTTGCCATGAATGATGTCCCAACGCCTACTTTGTGTTTTATCTAAGTGTTTTGCTGTTTAATGTCAGATTTTATAACAATGGGAGGAGGTTAACAACAGAAACCTTTTCGAAATAAAAGAAGGGATCTTACAAATATTATGTTCGTCATTTTTCAAAAGGTGAAAAGAGTAAAGGGGGAACAATAAATAAGACGTTGTTGCCAGAAAATACCAAAATAAAATAAAAAACACCGCCAGTTGTCAAAAGAACTAGCTTTCTATATCCTTAATTATCCATTTTATAAACAATACTTTTACTCTTTATCATTAAAAAAGGATGAAGAAGAGCTAGACTTTGGTAAACTTAATCTAATTAAAAATAAACTTGGAAAATGAGAGTGACTAAAAATGTATCTTTTAGTTCTTGAGGGAGCTCTTTACATTTTATCAGATCCATATTACAGTTAAGAAAAATTCTCCCTTTTCTTTCTTTTATTAGTCATAAAATTCTTGTTGTAATTAAGATTTGACGATGGATGAGAAGCATTGAAGCACGATATTCATTTGGCAAGATCTATTAACTCAACCATCCATCGTTCTTAATTAGCGAGATTTTGCAAGAGCTACAATAGACTAATTGTTATGGTTTGATAAAATAATCCAGATTGTAATGAAAATTTTCTGATTATTATTTTTTTTACATATTTTTAATTTACTGATTATTAGATAAGTTTGTGTATCATTTTTCACACTTTATAAACAGTAAAATTTTATAGTTCTTATCTATGCATTAAATATTTCATGAAATTCTTAACGAGTACAGATTTCTCTGAGGAATGAAAATAAAAATTAAAAAAATGTGATGCATGGCTCCTTTCCAAGAAAACATTATTTTTTCGCTGTTCACGCGGTGAAAATTTTTAAATTTTTATCATAGTAAAAGTAACTTTTCTTCTTCTACGAATCAACAAAATGATATTTTCAAACATTCACTTTTTAACTCCGTTTTTTTTTTTTATTTTTAAAATAAAATGTTGCGGTAGTTGAATGAAATTCTTAATGAAACATTCTTGTAAAATCTTCCAATATGACACTCAAAATGATTAAAATACATTTTTTCTTTACGAATATTATCGGATATTCTTCTAGATTTTTAAATTATAGTAAGTTTTCCACATAAAAATCAAGCAATTTACTTATCTTTAATGTAATTTTTACTTTAAGGCACGATTCTAATTATCTATCTACTACTAAACTTTTTTTCTCCTACATGTTTTTTAACGAAGAGTATTACTTTCAACGAATTGTTTTTGCGATAATTTGCTGAAAGATAATTAACACTTCATTTATTAATGCTGTAACATTTCGTAGACAACAAAAATCGAGTCAAAAAAACTATTAAAAATTCCTTTTTCTTTCTTGTAAAGTCTTTAAATCTTTTAAGCAATTCTAGGGATAAAATTTAATCCTTTATTTAATGATCGCAAATTTTCCGTGATTATGATCCGTCTAGTGAAGAGATAATGTATTGTTTTTTATTGTTAATTTACAAAAAAAAACGGAGACAACTTAAAGTGATCTTGTTCGTCTCTGTCTAAACTGAATTTTTCGCTTGTTATGTTGTAAGAAAACCCATAACCCGTCTTCACCAGTCATTGATCTTGATTGTAGTAGCAACTTAGCCATTTATGTGACATACAAACGGTTCTCTTTTGACCTCAACTTAAAAGAGTTATAGTGGGAAAAATTGATTTTTTAAATATAAATGAATCATTTCTAAGCTTAATTTCTTAAAAAGTATAAATATTTCGTATTTTAATTGATTAAAATCGACTTTAAAAATCATTATAGTGGATAAGAGCATCGAATTTCCCGCATCAATTCTCTTCTTCATATCCAAAAATAGGACTCCATTCAAGATTTTTTAAACATAAAATTATATGTTATTTTATTTCTGCATATGTGTAGTAATTTTTACTGCGTGAAAACTTATAAAAATAGGAAATTTAAGACGAGTAACAGGAGTATTTTACTATGAAAATCCAAGTCATACTGCATTAAAGTTATATTGCGGTCGTGTTACACGGTGTTTCTAGTAGTAAACCCTTCATTGGCAAACAAGCATGTTGCAGAAGAATCGATTTTCATTATAAAAGAATAAGGAAAAGTACAATTCGAGCCCAAATAAGTATCTAAATCGTTCAAAAAATAACCTTCATTTATATCAGTACATGATCTACTTTGTGAATAAAATTCTTAAGTTTTATATATGTCTTTTTAGAAAATTATCTCGACTACTTATTTTATATCAATAGATAATTTGACTTTCAAATCAAATTTCATGTAAGATTTTTTAGAAGGACAATTTAAAACTTTAGAAGAATTCTACTGCAGGTTTATTTTTTTCGCGGCTACTTACAGAAAAAAAGTTATTTTGATAAATAATAAAAATACAATCTTATCGTTAATAAATTATATATTTATTCTATAATAAATAAGAAATATTGCAGAAAATACTTACGAGATTATATAAAGTTTAGTTTATAATTTCACCAACTTTTATAATCCGATATTGGTCATTAACAGAACATATAAAGGAAAATCAAAAGCTAAGTCAACCACACGCTGGATTTACTACGATCAAATTTCTATAAAGTTATAGGAATTTCTGCCAATGTTCTCTACTCTGTTTAATTGTAATGTGTCTAATCTATAATTTTCAGGATAAACTATCAAATCCTACAATGTAACAACATCCACGTCTGTTAATCGAACTCTATTAATTAAAGGATGAGAATGATTCAGCTTTCAAGCTGATGTAAGGATCAATTATGTACAAGTTGTAATATTGCTCCTGTTAGTTAAGAAAATTCCAATTTTCTTTATTAACGCAAAGATAAAGATATTTAAATTTATGTCATTAATAAAAGAGCCGAATAAACTTATTAAATTTGACAATACTTTTAGATTTTTTTCCCTTTATCAGAAGAAATTTTCCTGATAAATTTGTGTTATTAATTCTTCGGGCAAAATAATATTTGCATAAGAAAAAAAATGTAACTTTTTCAATAAGTAATCAATGAACACTTCAAAAAACACTTCTAATTCGTAACTTTAGCAATAATAATGTATTAAAAAATTCATATTTCTTTTCTATTTTTAGCAAATTAAAAAAAAAGAAACTGTGATGTTTAATGAACATTGAACTTAAAGTAAAGAAAATTTTGATTGATCAAGACCGTCCTCAAATAACCCGAAGTTAAATAATGCAANTTTTTTTTAAACATTTTCTATTAATTATAATCATTATTTTTATTATTAATAAACTGTAATATTTTATACATTAATTAGTATTTATGTGTGCATTAAATTCTAAAAATTTTTCTGTAAAATATCCAAAACATCTTAATGGTTTTTCTCAAAAATATTTTTTGAATTTTCTATTTAAAAAAATAAAAAATTCCCAAAATGTTTTTGGAACATTTTTCTTAATTTTCTGAAACGTAAAATTTCAAAAAAGTTCTAAAATTCTTCTAAAAAATTTCTAAAACTTCTAAAAAAATACACTCAAAAAATTTTCTGGGATCTTCAAACGTTTAGAAACACTCTAAAAATGTTCTAAGCCTGCTAAAATCCTTCAAAGAATTTTAAAATTTTCAAAAGAACATTCTATAAATTTTATGGACCTTCAAAAATACTTTTAAAAAACTTCTAAAAATATTTTAAAACATTAAAATTTTTATCACAAGACCCTTAAAAAAGTTTCCCAAAAAATTCGAAAACTTTTTAAATGCGCAAAAAATTTTAGAATTCTTGTAAGAATTTATAAAACTTTCAGAAAGACACTCAAAAATTTTTGTAAGACTCAACAAATGTTAAAAAATCTTCTAAAAATGTTCTAAATCATACTAAAAATCTCAAAAATTTAAATATTCAAAGAAACATTGTATAGTTTTTGAAAAAATACTTTAAAATATTAAAAAAAAGCTAAAATATTTAGCAAAAACCTTTAAAATATTTATAAAACATGTTTTAAATACTAAAAAAAATTATTTAAAAAATGATAAACATTCTAAAACATCTAAAATTCTTTTTAAAAAATCCCCACTATAAATATTTTATTTCTAGAAAAACTAACAAAAAATTTATTTATAATTAATTCGATAAAATCAAATAAAACTAAACAGAAAACGAATAAAGTAAAACAAAAAATATTTAAAGTAAATTTTAATTTAATTATAGTCAATTATCTAAATATAAAATTTGTATTTTTTAAGCTTAAATTGCGAATTAAAAATAAAAAAAATAGTTTAAAAAATGTAGTAAGAAAGTTTAATCAGGCAAATGTAATTTGCATATTAGTTACTTAATTAAAAGTAATATAAACAGCGAGCGGAAAGCTACAACAACTTTAATAAATTTATTCTTTTATTATCTTCTAATAAATTAAGATAAGTTGAACAAACAAGAGAAGATTATCCATAACTGATATAAATCAGAAAATGACAAACTAATATACTTTTGTAACAAACAATTGAATTTTATCGAAAATTCTTATCTGTCATTGATAAATCTCTGACATTTTCAGGAACTAATATGTTATTTTTCTATATAAACTAATCAAGTATAGATCTATCTTAACTGGATGGATAGAAACTGTATCAGATGAAGCTGAAACTAATTTTAGAAAAATTAACCTTTCCCTTATTTTTTTAAATACTATCTGAAAAGTTAGTAAAGAAATATGCAAATTTTAAACTGATTTATTTTAAAATTTTTAGTAAAATCGGTTACAAGAACTTTCTCTTAAGGAGTGGAAGAGGAAGAGGAGGAGGAGGAGAAGATGGAGAAGAGGATGGAAAAAAAGTGCTGCATGCTTGGATCGAAATTACTCTCAATCGTAATTTATTGATTCGATAATTTAAGTCATTTTCAACCACGACAGAATTATCTAACAGATAGGATTTATAAACACTTCATAGAACTTACTTTTAAGAATTTTTGATATAATTTATGTTACTTTTATAACAGATAATTTGATAATGCGTTTTATATGTTCGGTGGATTTCAGTTTAAAAAATAGAAATAAAAAAATCGTATATAGCTTTTTTTTAAAAAAAACCTTACTTTTTCTAATTTTTATGGAAATTAAAACTGTATTTTTATAAAATATATTATAGATTTTTCATAAACTGTTAACGTTGGAGAAATATATTTTTCTTTTTTATTGCACTTTTGTGATGTTAGAAAGTATCGCTGTTAGTCAATGTCATTTTACTGTTTATGACTCACGTATTTTTAGTTGAATTCTGCTTTTTTTATTATTGTTTTTTATTTTTTACTGTCGAACATTCAACTTATAATGTTAAGCTACAAAACTATTTTATTGTAAGTTCTTACCTTTATACACTATTCATTCGAACGTACTATAATGTTTAGAGCAACTTAATGATTGTTTCTCGGAATAAATAGAAAGATTATCTTTAATGAAGGAATTTTATTTATCACATTTTTAAAACGGAAATACTCTCATTTTGAACTATAAACTCCCTTCAAAATTCTAGAAAAATTTATAAATTTGACAAAAAATTTGTTGAAGAGGAAAAGGAGGAGGAGGAGGAGGATAAGAGGAAGATGCGAAAGAGGGCGAGCAGAAAGAAGATAGAGAGAAGGAAGGAGTGGAAGATGAAAGGGGGAAAAGATGGAGAAAGAAGAGTGGAAGAGGAAAAGGAGAGAGAAGAGAAGGATGAAAGAACTTCTCTTATCACAAGCAGATATTACTTAAATATGATACTTTAATGTGTTTATTATAAAGCAAAATATTAATTTTATTTTTCAATTTTTCAATTCTAAATAATGGAAAAATGAAATTTTCAATTGTAATTTCATGAAGTTTGTGTCATTCGTAGACAATATTTTTTAAAAATAAAATTTATTAAAAATTATGCACATTTATTACTATTACTATTACTATTATTATTATTATTATTCGCTTTTCTAAAAAGCGAATGTTGTCTATTTTTTTTAATATTAAAAATGAAAAGATCAAACTTTTTTTAAAAAAAAAGTAAAATAACTTTAGATATCAGATATTTCTATAAAACAAATATCGTAAAATTTTTTATATTAAATCTTTGAAGATTTAGAGAAAATTTCCAATTTTCAAAGACGTTCGATTAAATTTAAAAGATAAAAAGAAAAAAATATTTTTCTAGAAGACAATGATTTATTATAGAAAACAAATTTATAAATATTCATCATTATTTTCTAAAACTTAGAAAACAAGCCGTTTGTTTACATGTAATTACCTAAAAATTTATTAAATATTAAGCAAAAAAATTAATGAAACTTTAAGAAGAAAATTTACATTTTTTTATTTTTTTTTACACAAAGAAAACTTTTCAATCAAAATAACTTAATTTCTCTAAGGTTTTACAAAAAAAAAAATTCCCCCATTAGAAAACCCAGTTTTAACTGTAAATTTACATTAGATTAAATTAAATAAAAATAATTTTTAGGAAGAGGAATTATGTATATACATTTTAAATTACGATAATCTTTTCTAAATATGTTAAATCATTAGAGATTTTTGAACGGTACATAATTTAAAATTTTTCATTTTATTATCTCTCCTTTTCGTCTAATGAGGGCTGCAGGGGACGGAAAATATAATATTTTAATTTAATTACTGTACGAACAAAGAGCCACAACTGTTCTGTGGCTGTATCTAAAGATGTTAAATTCTGGTTCCTCCCCCACAATCTATCTCTAGTACGGCATTTATTACAAGTTTTAGAATTATCATCATCATCATTTTTATAAATTTTGTAATAAATGTTGAAGAGAATGTTGAAAAATTGAACGATCGCCATTTTTTTAATGGTAAAGGTGTTAATAAAACAACAGCTGTTTCATTAGAATGCTATTTTGTAGAATTTTTTTTCGTTGTAAAAGATGCTTATAAATAACATCTTTTCATTAAAATGCTGTTTATCTTTTTATAAAGTGATGATTCTTTTTCTACAGCTTTGTTTCTATGGAAGAAATGCTAACAATTGAGTTTTTTTTGTTATAGTATTGTTTTTTCGTTTACTCTATGGTAAAATCCTACAGCAACAATTCAGTTCCATTACATGTATTCTATAGGTTTTTTTCTATGTTACAGATGCTAACCATTGCGTATTTCGCTATAATGTCATTTTATAGTTTTCTATAGTAGCAAAAATTAATTTTTATTAATGATATTCTATGGGAAGGATGCTCACGATAACGATATATTTTAATTAAAATGCCATATTATATCTTTTTCTAGGGTAGAAATGTTGACAGCAGTTACAATTTTTCACTATAAACGCTACTTCATGGCATTTTTCTATGGCGGAAGTGCATTTATTGGGGGTTAGAATATAACTTTATATCTACGACTAAGCTTTTAACATCACTACTTTCTATTAAAATACCATTCTTTAGCTTTCTTTAAATGCCAAAACAGTTAAAACAACAACAGCAACTTGTCAATAAAATGCTCTTTTATATTGTAATCGAAGGGTATTGTTATTTTTGCTATTTCTTTCTATAACAAAATTTAAAAATCCAACAACACTTTTCCATTAAAATTTCCTTTCTTTTTACACAAAATGCTAACAAAGTAACAACAACAACAACAACACCTTTATTTAGAATAATGCTTTATACCTTTAAAAATACTAAAACAAAAACAAAATTTCATTATAAAACTGTTTATAATAAATACGACAAGACTCACTCCATTCACAGGAAAAAAAGAGGGAAAACATTTTAAAATATCGATTTACATCGATTAAATATTCTCCATACCCCTATCTATAAATATAGTTTTATAAAGTTTGAAATTTAAATGAAATAAAAATACCAATGCACCAAAACTTGATTCTGTCATAGTAACGTGGGAATATACTTTACTACGATAGACCTTCTCTCAAAAGTCTTTCCTGCTGATAAGGCCATTCCTGAAGGCATTCAACTTGGATGCCTTCTGACGTTGCATTCTTATGCTATTATAATGGAGAGAGAAGTGTTTGTCCTGCGCATTATATCCAGTATCTGACTATTTTAAACGAGAACATTTGTTTTAAGGGCGTAAAAAATAAAATAAACTTTTTAAAAAATCGATAAAGATTTAATAAAATTATTATTATTATTATTTTATAAAGGTTTTAAAGATTTAATATTTTATAAATAAATTAAATCTGTCTCGTTGTTACAAAGAGAACCAATTAAGCTCAGACTTTCGTTATTTTACTAATTAGTTTACGTTGACTTTTAATTATCTGAACTTAGTTACAATGTTATTATTCTATATAAATATATATTAGTTGTTATATTTAATATTTTTATTGATATTTACTACTCATAATTACGCTTAATTTTTTGTTATATTTATTTACTTAAATATGAGTTTTAGCAAGCGATATTTTAAAATAAACATATATAAATTGTTTAAAGTGTGTATGTATACTATTTTTGAACGAATAAATGCGAAAATATTCACGGACATTGTGTAAAAAAATGAATTTTTCATGAAACTTAACATATTTTTCTGTAGCATAAACACTGCTGTAAATGAAATTATAAGAATCTTTCCGTGTTTTTTCCTATATTAAAATATTCTACGTTAGAAAAATTTACAGGAATTTTGAGACAAAATTTCCAGATAATTCTTGTTTTTTAGTAAATTTATCCCTGCTCAATTTACTACTAAAAAAAATACAAGAACATCTTTAGAATTTAAGTAACAATTTCTCAGTGTAAATTGAATAGTAAAAGTTAAACTAGAAAATTCACTTTAAATGTCTACCAAATAAAACCTTGAATAAATACATTTGAAAGTCCTAAAAAAAGGGGGGTCAAAGAAAAACCAAACAACATCAAAGATCAATCTTAACGCTTTATTAAGATGAGTTTTTTTAGAAGAAGATAAGACGAAGAAAATTACAAAGTCATAAAAGAAATACAAAATTGGAAAATTTAATCATTATTTATTAGAAAAAAATTTCCATAAAAGAAAATTTATAACCATAATATAATAATATTAATTATTGTTATTATTATAATATTTATTTAAAAGTCTCTTGCCATAATTTTATAGTTTTGTATTCCATTAACTTTACTTAACTTACATAAATTATTTACAACTAAAATTTATGAACTTGTTTCCGCTGATTAAACTAATGAAGAAGTCCGGTAGCATTATTCTCTATACCATTAAAGTCCATTGTTCTGGAACGTTTATCGCACACTACAAAATTGGTAGGGTCAGTAATCCTGCCCGTTTGCGAATACATATATATCCCAAGGGTCCAAATCAGCATCGACTATACCAACGATCGGTTCGATAAAGAGTATAGTGCAACCGGGTCGAACACCATAGAGAAAACACGTAACCCCCAACATAACCTTTAATTAATATGTAACATCCGACCCATAGAAAAACGCGTTAAACTGAGGTTCATACCATTAACACGAAAGAGTAAAAGGGAGTACTCTTACACTTACCGGTAACTTTAGCCATCCAAATTCCTAATTGGTTAAAGGTGATAAATAACGTAAACCAAGCTGCTGTGCATGATAATTCCATATTTCTTTTAAAAGCACTAGTAACGAACGAAAATGTGGGAGCACGACACGTCTCCAACTTGGTTACCACAGACAAACGTTGACACCTTACCTGCTCTATCACTCTCACACTATTGGTTAGTAATATCTAAACATTGTATGTGACTATAAATCTAGCAAAGTTTAGCAGAACAGCAGTCCATATTCCCATTGGAAATACACACTCTCTCGGGAAGATTTGGGATTAACAGCCTGCACCGCTCTTGCCATTCCATCACTCGCCAAACACACTACGAAATAGCGCCCTCTGGAGCCTACAAGATAGAAACAACCGGTTCAACGATTCACCACCATTTTTTTATTATTTTTTTTCTCTTTCCTCCTCCCCTTATTCAACTTTAATAATACATTTTTTTACCTGTACAGTGGCAAATTTTTACACATGATCATTTAAATAATTGTAAATGCGACCTACTTCTTAACTGAAGTTACAATATCGACAAATATATTAATCTGTTTCCGGGTGCGTGCTTACAATTTAGGAAGTGCAAACGTCCAATCAGCATGATTATAATATGTATTTTTTTTTAAATTTAACTGTTTATAATCAAAGAAACCTTTATGTTGCTATGGTAAATATCGTATATATTCGATATCTCTGCATTCATTATACACAGCATGCATTTCAAATTCATATATAATTCCAGCTGATAAAACTCTTTAAATATATAAATATATTTATA
>NW_019384537.1:428331-466154 GCF_000671375.1 Centruroides sculpturatus | reverse complement strand
TTCTTCTAAAAAAAATTATTTATTATAAAAAATTTAAACGAAATTTTCATATATTTGCATTATTAAAAGCTAAACAAAATATATTTTTTTATTTAATGTAATTACTAATAAATAAAATAAGAGTATATTTTACTCGTTTACTTTTTAAAAAATCATTTAAAAATAACTTTCGGAAAATTAATGTATTATACACCGCTTTACCTCATAAAATAGAAAATTTATGACTCATAACAGAGTTTCCCATTTAACATAATCATTTTCTTAATTAACGATTCGTCATTTTTTCCCTCCTTTCATTTCTTCAACTTTTATTATTATTTTTTTAAATAGAATAATATATTTAAGAATATATAAATTTAATAAATATATGATAAAGTAAGTAAAAATATTTTTTAAATATATATTTTTCCTTAATTTATACGTTTACAAAGGGAATTATTTAACTAATTGACAAATTGAAGCGTTTATATTGTGAATACGTCAGAATCACAGAACTACTTTAATTTTCTCTTTACTCATTCTCTTCTCATGCTAATTGGCCCATTATTTGATTTATTATTCTGACTCCTTTACCTCTATAAACAAAATAATTTATTTAATTAATATACTACTTTATTTTATATATATATTTAATTATTTACTTTAAATTAATTTTTTTACAATTAATATATGTATATACAAATCTATTCTATAAATAATAAATAGCCCATCTGTACTATAATTTCTAGAATTAATTATAATTTTTCATTTAAAATTTAAATATATTTTTAAATTTTCATTTGTAATATAATATTAAATCAATAAATCATCAAAGACCGTGAAGGGATTAAAATATAAATAATGTTTTACTCTTTTCCTTATTTGATTTCAATAATTTTAAAGTATTATTTTAAAATTTTTTTGGAGTTCTTAATAAGTTTTAACATAAAAAAATCATTAAAAATTATAAAAATCTTAAATTTTGTTCCTTTCATCTCATGACATAAATCATTAAAAAATTTAATATCCAATAAAAAATATATTAAAATAAATTATTTTTTGTGTAAAGAGCTCATTAAATGTAAAATATTTGATACTTATAACATTTTTTAAGCTTAAAAAATAGTAAAAGATGATATGAAATTTAAAATTAATTGTTTTTTTTTTATTTATATATATTTCACTCATCTAAAAATAATTTCAAGTAGATTTAATTTAACTTATATATATATATATTCAGATAAGGATAATAAATATATGAACATGAATTCATAAAATTCACACTTTGAATAATGATCTTAAAAGATTATTTATTTTTATTTACTTTTTTAAAATATTAAAAAATATATATTTTTTAATATAAAAAATTTTTAATATATATAATCCTTGAAAAATTCTTATTCAAAATAACTTAAAATTAAATATTAAAAAACTTGAATAAACCTGTTTATTTTTATTTACTTCAAATTTATATATAAAAAAATTCAAAATAAAAATCTAAAACATGAACTAATTATCAAGTTAAATTTTTATCAAGTAGAATGGTCCAATTGATAGAAATTAAGGGGAAAAATTACAACATGTAGATAATGTTGGATACTTTTTCATTAAAAATGAATAAAAATTACAAATTAAATAGTAAAAAACATATAAAAACTAAATATATATTGTATTGTAAATTGGTAATTTTTTATTTAAAGCATTGCCACTTAGAAAAGTATATCAATCATTATACCCTTTGAGATATTTAATGTTGTAGAAATCAAGTCAACTGGTATCACTTTAATTAATGAATAAAGAAAAAAAAGAAGTAAAGAAAATATATTTAAAAATAGGAAATAAGTAAATAAAGAATATACAAACTACAATTAATGTTTCTTTGATTGGTCTTCATTAAAATTGCTTAGAAAAATCCAATAAGTAACACAGAATTTTTGTGTTTTTGAATGGAAAAAAATGCAATACAATTAATTTAGATTTTGTTATTTTAATTAAAAATTATTTTTGTTAATTATCTTTTTAATTAGCATTTAGCTAAATGATAAATTTATTATTTTATAATTATTTTAATTTAAAAAATTAATAAATGTAAATTGCTTATAAAGTAAGGTTAATTTTCTAATTATGTTTTCTTTTTCTTTTTAATTAAAAATTTATTTTAAAAAGTAATTTATCTTTGATATATTTATATATAGGCCTATTAAATGTATTAGTGAAAAAATTGAATTTCAATAATTAAATAAGTTAAAATTTTATATTTTTTTTATATATTGTGTATACTATAAATTTATAATTTAAATATTTTAACAACATTAATCAATAAATTTTAACAAATTTCAATAGATTTTTAATCAAATAATAATCCTAATTATGTTAAATAAAATTTATAATATGTTATAACAACACAATTTACATTTTTAATCAAATTTTCTGTTTATTAAACTCGTAATTAAGCAACAAAAGCGAATAATTATAATTCATTTTTCAGTTTTAAAAGTTTAAAATTTCATATTAATCATACTTGACTAGAAACAAAATAGAAGAACATTCTCCTCTTATAATCCTTTTGATACAGATCCGCATTAGATAAGTAACTTTTTATCGACTAAATTACTTAATTAATAGTAAAAAATTAATATAAAATTAATTCTAATTTAAGAAACAAAGCATAGATTTATATAATTGATAAATATATTTTGAATTTGTAGAAAATTAATTAATTTATAAAAGAAATAAGATGATAAACTTATCATTTTGAATTTTTCTTTTCATCATATGACATTAATCTTTCGATAGAGGAGGATGACTTCTGAAAAAATACCAAACTGTTAATTATCTTTTAACTAATGACTTTGAATGCTCGCAACAATTGAATATAAGCGAGAAGATATTCGTTATCTTTGATATATGAACGATCATCATTATCATATTTGATAAACATTTTAAGATATTATGATGATAAACTATATTAAACAATTGAAATATTAAGAATGATTAACTACTCGATGTTAGTGAAGTGTAATTATTTATTAAGCAAATTGTCGGTTGAGAAAAATAATCACTTAATATCACTAAATTTTCTTTTAAAAGATTAAATTAATACATAATCCTTCAATTGGTAGATCGAGAGTTGCAGGTTGGGAATGTGTGTAGAATATAACTTTAAATTATCTTATTAATAAAAGAAAAAAATTAAAATTTTGAAATATTTTATAAATTATATTGATTCATTTGTGAAGATTATTATATTATTTTAGCGTATCTTTTAACTTTTAATCATTAATAAGCAACTAATTAGGTTAAACTTTATCAACTGGTAGATCGCGATCTACCAATTTGATACTTTATAAATCAGTGTTTTTTAAAATTTTAACATCATTACATAAAAAATGCAGTTTGTAACCACAGGGAGATCGCGATCCCTCGATTGAAAAACCCAAGTTTAGATAATGCGATTATTTAAATAACTTACATTAATAATTTGATACTCCCTTTTATGAAATTTTTTACGATTTATTAGCATTAATGACTTTAATGAATAGGAGGAGGGAAAAAAACTAATTAATTGGTTTAATTATCAGTTTTTTTAATAAAAGATAATCGATTTCTTAATTATTACTACTAATTTAAATTTTGATGCAGTTAATATCTAAAAATAACTGCTTTATTATATAACATTTTTTAAATATTTATATTAAATATAAAAGAATTTTTAAAAGAGAAATTTCGATTTATGTGTATAAGTAGGAAGGAGTATGGTGAAGAAAGTGACAGGTATAGAATTGTTGACAAATTTTCTTCAGTTAGTTTCATAAAGTCGAATTTTTTCCATTGAATAACGTTTAAATTTATTTTTTAAACATTTTCTTTTATAGTTGTTACTTAAAAAATATACGCTTTATCAATAAAAATACTATTTTTATACACACCAGAACTTCCCCACTAATACGTAAATACTTTTGTGTACAAGTTATTTATTTAAAAAATATTTTAAAAATTAACTTTTTGAAATATTTTTATATATTTAGCTCATATAATAATTTAAAATGATTATTTATATAAGAGTAGTGTTGTGTGGTGTGAGGAAAAATTGGAAAAACGGGTAGGTTCCGCCATCTGTTGAAGATAAAATAACTTAATAAGTATTATATAGATATTTAATTTTATTAATTAAATTGATAAATTATTCACTAATCAGATTTAAAAAATCATATTTTATTTTATATTATTTTAAAATCACATTTTAATTAATTTAATTAATTGATCTGTTTTAAGTTGCGCTATAAACGTTGATATTAATTAAAGCCCTATAATAATTTTCCAATTAAAAATGAATTATACTTTTAAATATATTTAATTTATTAATTGATAAATTTATTTTTAATTAACTTATCAATTATATTTTTAATGTTAATTCCTATTGGAGCCAAAGCATCTTAGAAATTCTAGTAAGAGAAAACTATTGATAACTTAACTAGAAATATTTTATTTTTTAAAGAAAAGAAAATAATATCATTAAATATTTCTTAAAACTTAAAAAAAATTACTAATTTTTTTATATACCTTATTTTATATAAGAACAATTCCTTTGTTTGCCTTTAACTAGTCTTTAAAATTGATCATGTCATCACTCATAATATGCATAAAAGAAAAGAATATTTAAAAAAAATACTTTAGAAAATGAAAACTTTCTTCATTAGCCATGTGACTGATGAATGATTATAAAATTCTTCACCACAAATCATGATATTGTCGTCTATAGATTATAAATGTCACTATTTTCTATTATTCATTATTCAAAAGGATTTTTAGCATACATAAACACAGTACACTACTGAATTGGTGTTGGAGATTAATAGTTCAACTTCTGTATAAATTCTTTCTATCTTACTTATTATTGATTATTCTGTCATCGAAATGTTATATTCATGAAAAACTATGAAAGCTTAATTTGTAATGATTTTCCAATAGGGAAGGAAAAGAGGAAACAATCTTTACAAATTTAGTTTTTGTTGTAAATTTTCTTCCTTTTTAAATATAAAATTACTGATATTCGTGTTGAAATCGGTTAAAGTACAGTCAAATTTCTGAACGACAGCCACTGACGAAAAGATAAACAAAAATGGTCGTTGTTAGGAGGTTATTCAGTATGCATTTTAAATAGAAACGTTCCTAATAAATGGCCGTCGTTTACAGGTGGCCCTTGTTGGCAGTTCGGCTGTATATTATGTAGTAATTAAGTAGACACAATATCTTAAAAAATAAATAGAAGATTTATAGATAATTATAAAATAAAACTTCTTTCTTAAAATATAACTTTACGGCTTAAAATTATTATTAAATTTTAAGTATTTACTTTAAAAATAATGATTATTTTTTCAATTACTTTGTAGACAATTTTACGTTATTTTCTATCATAAATGTGATAAATATATTCATAAACTATGTTGTAACGCTTATATAATTTAATCTTAAATACAATTTAATATTTTTCGGATAGTTCTATAAATAATTAAATATATAATTTAATTTAATTTCCAAATTTATAAGAATAATTTTAAAAAGTTAATATATTATATTTAATTTTTATCTGAAAGATAAACTTATTCATCCTAATACTTCCGCATCCTCCAAGGAGTTTCGAATATCATAATTATTTATACGTTAAAAACTAATGTAAATCTAAATTTTATGCGGCTTTTTTATTTTTAATTCAATATTTTTTCTTAATTTAAAATTAGAAACGATTCTTTATTAATTTATTTATGATTAATTTGAGTAATCGATTCCTTCTAATGCATGTTTAACACGTTTATATTTAATTAAGAGTAATTGCAAGTAAATTATTTACAGTAAAAACTGTGTAAACCGGGATTTAGTTTGACAGGTTTCCGTTTTGAACAGGTTTTTTTAACATAGAAAATTGCTTCGTAGAGAAAAACTTGTTTCCGTTTAGTCAAGTTCCCGTTTTATTCAGGTTCCACTGTATTTTATATTATAGTAAATGTTAGAAGGGGATAGTAGATCAATAAACTATAACAGCAAATTCAGCAGATCTGATAGAAAATGTAACTGTTACGTATGAATAACCTAGTTAATATACTAGAATTTCTTTCTAAAAAATTCATAAGTACTTAAAAGTCATATATAATAAATTTTATAAATAGAAGTTTATAATAAGTAAAAATTAAATAGTAAAAATTATGAATTAAGTTATAACTAACAACTTATAGAGTAAATTATGGTTTTCGTATTAATAGCATTCTACGTTTATTTACATTAAAATTTCTACTTTAATTAATTCCTTCCGTTAACGAATGCTTAAAAATTATTTTAAAATTTCCTAAAGTGTATAAATTGTATATAAATATTAATACAAGTTACTGAATTATCCGTCAAATTTGATAGAAATCGTGCGTGCCAAATTGAATAATGTATATAAGATAAATGGAAGTGAAAGTGATTTCCATGCTATTGTTTTGATAGAAATGTCCATCGGGGTCTTCGATTGTTCTCATTGAATTTAAATGATCCGTATGACATGTAAACCCAATGTAATATTGTGACAATTTGATAATTACTTATTTTCATGCGATTAATCAAGTTTGTTCGATAAGAAAATGAATAATTGCAGAAAATTAATAGACCTATACAGCCAGCCCTTTAATATACAGATAAAATTTATAATTATTGATCTGTATACGGATGAGTAAGGCATAATAAGGCTCGTATCGTGTGGATAATGGAGTGCTTTTGTATAATGTAAAATAAATTTTCAATAAAAATAATTTGAAATTATCAGGATGAAAACTTTTATACCTTATAAACTGTATACAGCTGTTAAATAACATGAAATATGTATACAATATTAATTTTATAAATACTATATTTTATACATTGCATACTATTCTATAAAATAATTTTTATAGCGTACACTATTCTATATACTAATTTTTATACTGTACACTATTTACATATAAATTTTTTACCCTATATGCGATTTTATATATCTCATTATACACAATATAAAATTTTATATCCAAAAGAAAATTTTGAATTATTTTTATAAAGAGCAAAAATTTAATTTATTTAAAATTTTCTTCAATTAATAAATAATTTTAATAAAAAAATACACTTTATAAAATTAGTTTATAAGAAATTTTTAATTAAATTTCTCTAAACTCTGCCTATACATGTAATCTGATAAGCATAAATTTGCAACTCTTTAATGTTAAAATTTTACTTTTATCTTACGTCATAAACTACAGGATCTTATATTCAATGAAGAAAATTCGTCTGTCTGTGCGTATATATGAATATTTTAACGTTAAAAAAATTAAGGAAGCATACAAATAAATAAAGTTGACTTTTAGAAGTTTAAAATATTTATATAAAAAAAAGTATTGAGAATTTTTTGAAACTTTGAGTAAAGAGTAATCAATAGTATAGTGATATATGATTCTGATGGTTTGAGTTGACATATTCTTCCCTGAAGAACGTTATTCTTTAGAAAGTTTATATAAACTCTTAAATTTAAGCGCTCTCTTTCATCATATGCAGTTTGTTATATTAAATAAAAAATATTTGTTGAGATTTATCATAATACTTTATCACTATCTGCTCAATAAGCAGTTCTGCAAACGTAAGAAAAAAATTGGAGTAAATATTTCCCCAATTTTCTTTTTATTAGAAGTCGGAAAATAATGAGAAATCAATTTAATTTAGAAAAGATACCTCGAGCGTATTATTATTAATGTTTTCAGTGTGTAAACTTCCAAATTCATAAATTCTTTTATAATAATTTCGTGATTTTTTTTAAAAAAAGTGGCCATAAATACAAATTATTATTCAACTTTCTCTCAGAAGTATTTATTTTGCAATGAAAGATGTAATATTATTTACCTACATAAAGATATATTACAAAGTTGTAAACGGTTTTTGTTAGAATATTTAACTAATTTTCTTACGCAAACAGTTGTAAAATTTAATATAAAAATTTTTATAGTCCTTTCTCTACTCAAATGTAATTTTCTTGATGTAAATAATTTTTTTTTTCATTTACTTCATAAATGCTTTTCTATCTAACTGAAATGAATTTCTGTTTTGATCTTCTCTAGGAATCTGTACAGAATTTTAAACGAAATTAATTTTATTAAAAATGTTAGGAAATCGAATTAAAAAACTTTACTTTTAAATCTGAATTTAATATTTATTTGTTTAAAAATATTTGAGTCGTTACAAAATGCTGAATTTCGTTCTTCCATTTATTGAAATGAAACAATATTTGATATTAAAATTTATCATAATTATTTTCAAAAATATAATTTTTAAAATAAGATAAATCAACGGAAAGAATTGATTTACAAATTATTAGATCAGATCATATTTAACTTTATTATTGAGCTATTAAATGGCTATTCTAAATCACTATTTGTCTTGTATCGATAGATTCTAACGCCTGTAAATAGGTTTTCACCTCTTGACACATCTGTCAAGTTGTGAAGCAAAAAAAGTATTCTTCACTATTCTTATTTGTGAAAATAACTTTATATGATTTTCTTAAATAATACGAAAATATGTAATGGTAATTAATATTTAATTTTATTTAACTTTGGCTAAAACTTCTACGTTTACAAGATTTTACTTTATTTTGTCAAATCGATAACATAACGTTAATACAGGAAAAAGTTTTGAGGAATTAATACTATTTTTTCACTTATTTTCTTGTATTTGAGCTAGAAACAAGATTCATAACAAGATTACATTCAGTGTCTCGAAGATAACAATTTTATGGATAACGGAGTATAATGTCACGAATCTTGACATTTCAAATCATTTATTTCCCTAAATTCGCTCTTCGTGAAGAAATTTTTGTAATAATTTCGATTATTTATTTTTTATGACTTAAAACATATAATTTTAACTAAAAGGTTAGATTTAATTGCATATAAAGTTTAAATTACTAATTAAAGCTTTTAAAATAATATAATATTTTAAATCGTTTAGTTATTTCAGCTTTTAATAATCGATGAAAGATTTAAATTTAAAAAACATTAATGTATATAAGTCATATAAAATTAACAAAAAAAATTGGTTAATCTTATTAGCTTTTATTGATTTTATCAATTTATTTTATACATTGATAAAATTATAAATTTGAGCCCAACAGCAAGCAAACTTGAATTAACTCTCGTAGAATTTTCTTACATTTTTAGATTAAATATTCTGTTATTTTTAATATCTGTTTAACGTCTTCTTTTTCTTGGTTTTCTCTTTCTTTTAGTCTCCTTTTTCTCGCATTAGTTCTTTTTCCTCCTCATAGGACAAGCTAGGAAAATCTGTCTTGTCCTATGAGGAAGAAGAGTAACAAAGGAGAGGAAAAGGTATCTGAGAAAAGGAGGAATTCAAAATGAGGAAACAGAATCTAAGAAGATATTTAAAAGCAGAGATAATTAAATATAATAATTTAGAAAAATTTAAGTAGGATTTAAGAGTCTAAATAGTACATATAAAAATACTTGACAAGAGTCTATACAAAATCCTGAAGATTCCATAAACCAACAGGAACATCAAAATGCTTGAATTTAGCTTTTCCTAGCCTCCATTTAATTGAACTAATATAAGAATAACTTCAAAAAAGTATGTTTATTATGAAATATACTGTTACATAGCCATCATCTCTTTAAAGTATGACAATACGTGTATATTATCTATCCATCTACTTAACTCATTAACGTATTCCACGTTAATGTATTATTTTTAATGGATTAAAAACTTTTATAAAGGAAAAAGTTGCGAAAGAATATTATACTTTTGCTACAAAAAATACACTGAGCTGTCATTTCATATGATAATTTTTTAAAATAACAAGGAAACCATCGAGAAAAACTTTAATGATTCTTATAAAGCTAGGTGATCTTTTGAGAAATCTTTAATAGATTTATAAGACCTTATATGATCAAAACTGAGATAGGATGATCCAGTTTTCTCTTATATCTTCGACGAATCTCAGATAATTATGGCAATTTTCGAGAGTTATTCTAATCTCAAAAAGTGTTTTAAAATTTAATTTATAAAATTATTTTTACTCTGAATTTTTTAAATTTCTTTAAAGAATTATTTATAATTTTTTTGACTAAATTTATTGTGGAATTTCTTATAAATTGCACATATATTTTTCACAGTATGTACGAAAGAAATGCGTGAAATTTTAATAAATTTTTACAAAATTCAATATAATCTTTATTATTTTAAAACAAAAAGCTTGTATAATTTATCAGTTAAAGTTGGGATAAAAACATTAATTTTTAAACCAAAATATATTGATAGATTTCATATTATTTCGACTCATAAAAAAGAATTCATCACATAAATATGAAGTTATTAATAAAATAAGATATATGAAAATAATATTTACTTCTATTTTAAGATATGTTGAATTTTATTTAATACTTTAGCTATGAATATTTGTAATTTTACGAATATTATAAATCAACGAATACCTTCATCCTTCTAACAGCTTCTTATCCTTCATCCTATACCTTCATCTTTCATTCTTAATTAATATTAGTCTTCAAACCTCAGGATAAGTTTTTATAAAATATATTTCATACTCTCTTTTTATATTAATTAAATTAAAATAGTTAATAAATTTAAATATATTAATTGATCTATTTAAATTAATATTTTGAAGAATCATTTCTATTGGAACTATAAGAACACGAAGAATTATATTAATGATTCGAGTGAAAATTATTTAAATTTTTGTTTTATGTTAATGCATTTCATAAATTTTTGTCTTTAGAATTCTGTATTTTTAATTAATTATTACGATGAAACGTCTTATTTATACACGTCCTGAAGAACTCTAACTTTACTCTTTGAAAACAAATGTCTAATTTTCACTTTTCTTTGTGTAAAAATTACTATTTCTGTGTACTTTTCAACTTTCAGGATCGTATGTAAATGGATTTAACAATTATAAATTCTATAAATAATTTTCTGTTGTTATATTTTCTAATTGTTCTGCCTCTAAAACACATTAGTACATTAAAGGAATCTTTGATCTTCTGTGAATTACACACCTGGAACTGTATATATTTAGTTTTTTTTCAGTATGGATTTATATTTAGAAACATGTATTTTTAATTTCAAATTAATTTATTGACTGGCTTATAAGACAAACTTTCTTTAAAATCGATTTTAAATTAAATGCTACTAAAAGCTTTTTCATAAACATCTAAGTAGTGCATTAGGATTAAATGAAAATTAATTCATATCTTACATTAAAAAAATATGACCTCATATAACTATAAATTGTGCTTATGTAAAAGTGAATAGATTCGCCCGACAAATATATAAGATATGCATTAGTAAGGGATCTACTGGGGAATTAAAATGAACATTTTTAACATGGTCACTGCATCACTCGATATGCTATGTATGAAAGAAGTTAGATAAGAATAAATAAGAAGAAAAGCCCTCCTTTCTTTGAAGAAAAAGTTATTTTTGGAAAAGAAAAGTGCATAAAATCTAAATATTCTTCAGAGAATAAACAGAATCTTTAAAGACATAAGTCATTAGAATAAGTTTTAAATTAGAATTTTGTTTCAAAGTAAACATTTCTTTCATTGTGATGCAGTCGAGATTTATTCTTATTTTCCTGAAATTTTGGATAAGAAGCTAATCATTCTTATAAATTAATGATAAAAATAAATAAAATTATATTTTATGAAATTCTATATTATGTTACATCGCATTTATTTAGAAGAATCTGTTACTTAAAATGAATTATACAGTAATATAAAATATAAAATGTTACAAAAGCACTAAAATATATAATACTGGAGTATTTAAAATACAATTTCAATTAATCCTTTAATTATATAATGACTGATATATTTAGAAAATGTTTTAAAATTAACGATCAGTTATTTATTGTGGCATCATCACAATGCTAGGCTGCAAGTTTTCGTCACAATGCACTTAAGTTTATTAGTGTCTTGCTCCTGTACATCATACGTTTCCTGTTAACAATGAAAACAAGCCGGCCATCTAATTAACTCCATTTATGAGAAAATTTTGAATTGAAATAACGTGACTTCCGACCAAAACCGGAAGTTCGTATATAGTTTCCCTTAAGCTTTCCGTATTTGGTTTTGACTTTCATCAATCTAACACAGTTCTCGAGATTAAGGAAGAACAGACAACAGAGGGAATTTATAGGTCTACAATTTTTTCAAATTGCAGCCCAATATAAATATGTAATAACAAAGAATAGTTATTGTTTACAATTATTCGAACACACGTGCACACAAACACACCGGATAACTTTGTTTCCTGGCATATTACAAAGGATTGATATAATGCTAGAGGGGTGCCACCTTTTGGCAACATGTTTGTTATTCTAATACCTCTGATGCAACAGAATTGGTGTTTCAGTTTTGGAAACATCAATTCTGTAAACACATCTGCTATCATTCCATTTGATGGCAAATATTTAATCACTATGTTTTCTCTACTGAGAGTCCAACGGACGAAATGATGTTTGATATTAATATGCTTGTGGTGAGACGTAGTTTACAAGGTTGTTGTCTAGGCGTTGTGCATCTTGATTGTTACTATTTACAATTATCTCTGTGTTCTGCATCCTTAGTTCATTTAAAATTTTGTTAAGGTTATGTATTCCTCTTCGACAATAGATAAAGTGCATTATTTTCGTGCTTCCCACGATATAGTAGCATCATCCAATTTGAATGGAATCTATCTAGAATAAGATATATTAATCGTGCAATTGTCCCAGTTGATATCTACAAAATCTTTGACCTGTTTCCTATCCTTAAATATCAGACAATAGTTTAGTGAAAATATTAGTGAAGTTCTTCCCAAACTCCGTCACGTTGAGTTGTTTTCCGTGTGTATCACGATTCAATATAGTGATCCAGGTTCGATGGAAAGTACACCTCCACACTCAAGTTATACAATATTTACAGTTTATTTACAAATTCTATACGTAGAGTATACAAGTTTGAAAACATAGTATACACAGGATAACAACGCGAGGTGCCTCACGAACTAGATTGGCTTCCGGGAACTATTAAACTTTGGAGAGGCCTCAGTCGGCTTGTGGAGTTGGCTCAACTGCACAGTCCGTTCAATCTCCGCACTTTCCCGTCCCTGAGATAGTTACCAGAGAAGAATGTTCTCTCTAAGCTCAGCGGGCTTCCCAAGTGCCTGATACTACCGTATTACCAGTCTCTTTGTAACGGACACTTGGTACTGTACATGTGCTTGGTCGAGTGGCCAGTGGCGCGAAGCTATTGTTCGTAGAATTATGACTAAACGCCCCTAAGACAGAAGCCCCCTAGCCACGGAAACGGTAGTCGTTGCGAGAGTAATCCTGCGCGGTACGAGAGGAACCACAGGGTCAAAAACTTTGTGGTTTGGTCACTTGTTGCTAGGACGTCGACGAGTGCGAGAAGCAAGAAGAACGAACGTATACCCCAGAATAGATTTGAACCTTAGGGTACGGACTCACCACTTTGAACTTGTGCCTGGCTAAGATTCCCGTTAGCCGTAACACTCTTGACCTTCCCTTCTCCCTTTCCCGTTCGCTCCGCAATTTAAGGGTATTTTTGGACGGGCACCTCCGATCAATTACAACTCTTTCTTGCCCGAACAGCTTACACTCAGGTCCGCCGTCATCCGACGAGAGTCAAGCTTACAGTAACGTCCATCACTTGCTTACGTTTTATTTTTTAGTAGTTTACCATATGGCAAACGGTCTATCGTCTGACCATAGGTGAGTCCAATTGACAAAGTCGGCGCTTCCTTTGTTCCCTCTCTGCTAATACTTTACAAGTTTATTTTTTCACACACGTAATATAAGACCCCATTGTCTGCTCTCCAATAATCTTTGTTATAGCAATTTTTGAATTGAGGAAGCTCGCAGATTGTATGCTCAAAATATTATATTTATTTCAAATTTCTTTTCTGCTGCTGTCTTTCTTTTTAACGTAAAGACGCTGATCTTCATTTGTAGCATTTTATGTTCTAGAGATAATAATGTATTGTTTAGTCTTTTACATCATGGTGTCAAGACTTCTTAAACAATTTTATAGTTTATATACTTTATTATCTTAAGCTGTTGTAACATTTGTTCGGACCTTTTTCATAAACTTGTCATTATCCTTTATTAACTCAGTTAGACTTACCTGTATAGAATTTTGTATTTCCATATACTGTACTGTACAAGAATTTTTCTAGGATTCCATTTAAGAATGCTGTTTCCACGTCTTGCTAGTTGATTTAGTTATTCCTAGTTCAACAGTTAAAGCCACAATTTTTTGGACTGAACTTAGAAGAAAACAAAAGCATAATTTTCATTGACAGCTATTCCTTGGGTGATCTGCCTAGGTGGATACCTTCAGGGAGGTCTTTTAACGGTAGATGGCCCCACTGGTGGGCCCTTTTTTTGAATGACCTGATATAGTGTTATGCAATTTTCGCGGTCTTCTTATCGGTTCTAAAAATTTTTCGTCCTTATTTGCCTCTTACCTTGCGCTATTGGGTCTCATTTCCTTTTCCGAATTATATTTTCTGTAGTTTCTGTTTCATTGGATATATTCTCATCATCTTTTGATTTGTCATGATGATCTACTCTATCTTCCACTAGAAAATATTCTAATGAATATTTTCTGTAGTTTCTGTTTCATTGGATATATTCTCATCATCTTTTGATTTGTCATGATGATCTACTCTATCTTCCACTAGAAAATATTCTAATGATCTTACGTTTATTAACTTCATCGGGGAGTTTTGAATCATACATCTTGCATATTAAAAAAGGAGTGATATTCTTTCCCCAACACCGTTTATTTGAGGCGTATAGAGGATGCTCAACTTCCTTTCTGTTTCGCTTTTCTGGAGGAAGCTAGAGAATTTGTTTTTGAAAAAATATTTTTACAAGAATCTGATGCCAGAGAGTTTTTTAATCAATTTACATATTCGTAAGCAAAAAAGAACCTCAAAAGGAACGTCAACTCTGCTCACGTTAATTGTATTAATTGTATAATTAAAAGTAATACAATTATTTGTCTTTCCTACCAACCTGACGACGCCACAGATGTTTGAGTGGCGTCTCTCTACTAGTGGTCATCTTCTGTTCTACATAGGAAAACAGGTTTTGTACCATTTACCCATTAAGACAGGTATTACAAGGGGATAAGTTTGAACTTCAGTTTCAATAAGGCGTTACCTTTAATTAATTTCTATTGGACTTACTTTGTTCGGATGAATCTCCCGTGCCATAACTCAACCATCAGCCTTCACTACGAATGCCATCATTTTTTGCACTTGATAAAATTATTTTGTGGCTATAATCTTGCTTCTGAAACGTTTTCATTGGAAATTTACTACATTTATGTTACTAGCATTATTTTTACATCTTTTGACATTGCAAACGTTTTCTGAAATTAGAGAATTACTGGAGTTCGTCGACTCTCTTCCGTATCTAGAGTCACTCTTCTCGATTATTTTAATTCGATTAAAATAATTGAAGAGAGTTTTGATTAATTCGATTAAAATAATTGAAGAGAAGTGGATCGTCTAGCGTTTTCATTGCACACTGTAAATTTTCGAATTCCTCCAGTAGCCAACATATCGTCGTTAATGTCTGGGTCGAGTCCTACAATTTGTCTACAATGTTAGAGAATCAGTTTATGTATTCACGGGTATCGTCTTCACTTTTCATTTTAGGCCGTTAAAAGTTAGTTTCTATTACAAATTTGCCTCTTGAGCATGATTTTTCGATTGTTATATATTCCGGAATTTCCTCTGGGCTTGTTTTGACGTTCTATAGCCCTTTTTGTTTTAACGGTGAGCGACTTGTGGATAAAATTAATGCAGATTTAGACATTTTTATCGTTGATTTCTTATGTAACAATTTCATTTCTTTCTACTGGTCTTTATTTGCACCATTTAAATAATACCTAAGGTAATTCTTCATCAGAAAAATTTGAACCGAATCTTTTACGTATTGAAGTTTTCACTACCCAGAGGGTCTATTCTCATGGACATCGTTATCTCTCAACGGCTGTCAACACTTATTGGAACAGTTTTTTTCCCATAAAAAGCTTTTCTTTACAGTTTATGCGTGTCCTGGATCTATAGCATGCTTCATAATGTTAATAAAAAAGAATAAAGTCTAAGGCTTACAAGACTCGAATACACTTAGGCATGTGTAGAGGCATAGACACATACACACCAGGCAACACTTTCCTTCCATACATAATACATATCGATACAAGTATTAAATGCAAGGGATTATCACTGTTTTATTTAGAGCTTTTTGATATTTTCATATCCATATCACCGTTAACATAAATGCACATTCGACCATTCCTGCTATGTGTTACGCAGAAATGCACTGTTATCAGTGAATTGTACAGTGAAGCACTTACCTGTCGTATTTGACGATCTATTCCGGGATTCTACTTGCTATTTCTGAATGTACTGAAAAATAATACTAACTATTTATTATGTACTGTACAGTGACTGCTTTATTTCTTTTTGAAATAACTATCAGGGAAAGACTTTGGTTACCATACTGTATCTGTATATACGATTTCCCCATATTAAAACGGCTCTAGCAAAGTCTCAGCCAATTTCATTGAGGGCCAAAACTCATAATAATTGTGTGGGTTTCTTTATTATCTTAATATAATAATCAAGTTTAAATTAATTTTGTATATTTTAAAATAATATTAACAATGTTATATTCCACTATTTTTTTATATTTTTCGTAAATAAGTTTAAAATTAATTTAATTTTAAAGAATTTTTTAATAAATCGAATTAAAATTAATTACATAGAATAAATTATCTATTAATTTATTACATAAAGTTCTTTACTTATTAATTCTTTTTAAATGTAATTTATTAACATCATTAAACCTTATTTGAAACGATAATTTAATATATTTAACATAAATTTTAAGATAATGATGAATTTATAAACTTATATTTACAAAAAAAACCATCAAGATTATATTGTGTTTGAGTAATGAAATTATAGTTTAAAAACGTTAATATCGGAACTTAATATCACTTTAATCCTATTAAAAATATATATATAAAGAACTATAATTAAAATTATTTTTTAAGTATTCTGAATATGGACGTCATCAATAAATATTTTTAATTATTTATTAATGCTAGGGATTTTTTAATGAAACTTCTCTTGTTATACGATCTAAAATAGAAAAATAATAGATTTTTGATGGTTTTTTAAAATAGTAATTGCTTATTATAATCATTGGAAATGTTTTTAACGTGCATTAAACACCCATGTTCACTTAGTTTTATTAAATAGAAAAAATCCAAAAATATATGTAGTATATATCCACATATTTGAACAATATACAAACATTTTCAAACAGT
Source organism: Centruroides sculpturatus (assembly GCF_000671375.1). Classification (NCBI taxonomy): domain Eukaryota; kingdom Metazoa; phylum Arthropoda; class Arachnida; order Scorpiones; family Buthidae; genus Centruroides; species Centruroides sculpturatus. Next base: position 448,737 of record NW_019384537.1, on the reverse strand, counting down.
TATCATCAGCTACTGTTGTTGGTGATGATGACTATGGGGTGCTTCTAAGGGTTATGATTATCATTGTCATTATCAACATTAATGGTAAAATTATTACCATCATTTTTTAAAACAGTTACCAATAAAATAAAAAAATCTTTATTGAAATGTTACATTTTTTAAAATTTTTTATAGGGTAATTTAATTAAACTTTATAGACTCAGATTTAATTTCACTTTCTTCCTTTTTTTTCCTCTCGGACATATCTCTCACGTTCTTCTCTTCAATGTTTTTAAATTCAAAATTTAAATCAAAAACATTTGTTTCCTTTAAACCGAATATAAGTAAAAGTCTTTACATCCTGCTACGATTTCCTGTTTTAGAAATTTGTCAATGACAATTCTGCAAAGCAAAAACAATGTATTTTAAATTTTTTGTAAGTTTGTCAGCTGTTAATCTTTAGCTACAATATCTTTATAAAGTTTCTTGAACGATGTCGGTTACATTATAATAAAATATAATGTAACCGACCATATGCAATGATGAGATGTTTTCTTAATGAGTTTTTCATCAGAAAGTTTTATGTAATTTTGAATTCTAGTATATAGGGGCAAGAGAGCTAAAAACTGGGAAAAAATAAAAAAAAACGAAATGCTAAATACTAAATGAGTTTCAATAGACCACAAACTGGACATTAAAAATCCAGCAACGAGTTGCTTAACTTTCCCGGCAACATTTAAAACTGTATGTGTGAGCCATCTGTTATGATATTTTATTTATCGACTTTTTATATTTTTAACTATTGTAAAGTGACAAAAAGCTTAATTTTCAGGGTAGAGATGAGTTTTATTTTTTAAAAAATTGTAAATGTTAATAACGAGTAAAATCGTCATTAAATTCGACCCGACTCGAGATTTGACACACAACCCCCTTTAATCTCTCTTGACCTATAATCGCAAAATTTAATAGCATCAATCCCCTAATACAGAAACCTTCCTGCAAAATTTCAGAAATTTTCGACAAAAAGCACAGGAGTTATTAAGCTTCAAACAGGGTGAACAAAATCGTGCCCCACCACAGAGAAAAATCCCCGAATTTTCTCGTCCCTTTAAAGCGAATTGGCTGCGGAGAATACAAGCCCTATTTTTGATTTTTCAAACTTGTTTTTGTGGTGTGTTTGAGCAGTAATTTTTGAACAATTGAAACATATTTTTATGAACCCTTCTTGTTCAAGTATGTAATTACATTTTATTAACTTGAGTCTGTATTTAAGAGTATATATATATATATCAGAAACAGTGCGTAAACATAAAGTTAAAATTTTAATATTGAGAAATTATTTTATGAACATTGCTCTTATTATGTTCCGAGGTAGTCCACGTGTTAATTCTTTTATATCAATTAGTCTTTAATCCCTTTTTAATATATATATAATACAATATACTTTTAATATGATTTAAATATTTTATTGATTAATAGTTTTTATCATTTTATTCTTATTTTAATGATATTAATCGGTTTATAGATGTGTGAGTTCATGATAACCCTTCAATAAAATTATGTACTACGTAATTGTAAAATGTATATTGTATTATATGTTGATTCTTTGTTTTCCGAATACATGTTGATTATAGCGGTAACGTTTATTTATTTATTTTGATACTTTTTGTTACTTTCTTCGCTAAACACGAATTTTCGTATCTAATCATAACATCATAATACATTTCATTCAATGCTCACCTATTGTTGTCAACTCGGCGAGAGACACGAGCTTGGAAGATTACTAGGAACGGTCTATTGCCTTTAAGGATGTCCTAATACCACAGAAGTATCCATACCGGTATCAATTATCAAAACTGGAAATCTTGCCGATGTCGCTGTTCAGTCTGTCGCGTAGCCTTCTAGTTGTTTTTACTGCTGAGAAGTACTGAATACATTACAATGAAGGCTGAGGTAGCATCAGAGCAGCAATTAATATTTTGTTGCTTATTCCAGAAAATTGAATCCCGGCTATGTGGATCAGAAGTCAGTGTGTCAGTCAGTACTTCACTTTACACTCGTATGGTGCCTTACGTACACAAAAGAAGCCCCCAGATGTACAGTCCTGATAATGGACTCTGTGGGTATTACTATACGGGATAGGGGTGGAAAGAAATCGATAGTGACGAAGTAAACAGTGTCTTTACATTAAAAGTTCTTTCTTGCGTTCTAATTTTACAAATGTCAGTGCAAACAAGTATATACAAATTGTAGCTCATTTTAAGTATCACCAATGGTCCGAATTGATTAACAAACAAAAGTACTGCGTAATGTTTAATTAAATATTTATTTATAAATAGGGATCAGAACTCTAAGCATAAATAGATAATGGAAATAAAATTTGACGCAATACATTTGATACTGCCATTAACATTTTTAATTTAAGTTTAACTTAACCGAAAATAGTATAAAATTCCATTTCGCTTTCTGATTCGGCTGGAAATCCGGTTTCGGTTAGACTTACCTGTCTGAGAAATGTATCGATATCAAAAGTAATGTACTGATACCATTATCGGTATCATATCAAAAGTATCGAGTACAAAAAGTACTTGGTACCGAAGGAAAGTATTGATTCTATATCGGTATCAGTAGTATCGGGACGTCCCTAAGTTAACCCAGGTTTAAGCATATGAATATTTTTGACTTCTCTCGCTAGAAGTCTCAATTGGTTCTTTGTACTCTTTTTTTCATAGATTTCTCTATCTTGATTGACTGCACCATTAATATCTCTAGGTTCATTTATTCGTTTTCTTTGCTTTTTTTCTCCTCTAGAACGTATCTATCGCATTCCTCCTTCTCTTCGTTGCTTCTAATTCTAATTCAAAATTCAAATTCGAAAATATTCTTTTTACCTTTCTTTTTTTTTTCTTTGAACTAAATATAAATAAAAATCTTTAAAATTTTTTAAGTTTTCCAATCTTAAAAGCTCTTCTTTCTGTATATCAAATAAAAAATTTATAAAGTGTTTTAAAATCATACATAAATTATTTTAATTTTTAAAATAATTCACTAATTTTAAATGATAATAAAATAAANTGCGTTATCTTTATTAGAAACAACAGAAAACAATGCAATAGAAATCATTTAATTTTTTTCCAAATATAAAATATTCTAAGAATTTCAGTTTTGTTTACGAGTTTCGGAATAATATAAATTCAGAAAATATTTCAGAAATATTTATTTTAACCTTTAACATCGACGACATTGATCATTTCACCAAAGTGAAAATGTTTATTTAGGTTGTAACGTTTTATATCATTCTTTATTATCACAATAAAAAACATTCCTATAGAACTATTTATATCTGTTTTCGAAATTTCAAACAATAAAATCCAATAAATAAAATTAATTACTCGATAAGTTTTGTGATTCTTCTTCTTTTGAAGAATTTCATGATGTAATCATTCTAGAAGAAATAAAATTTAAGTTAAGTTTATTACAATTTTAACTGTTAAGATTTATATTCGAGAATTGCATTTTAAACAGTTTTCATTCTTAGTGACTATATAAATTTTTAATAAAAATATTTTTATATAACATTAAAAAATACACTTAACCAAATTTATTGTTAAATAACCTTTAAATTATTAGAGACAAATGTATCAACTGAGAATTGAACCCAGCATTTATCTAAAAAGTAAATGCAGTGGGTTTATGTCCTAGTTATTCTAACATCTTCACATCTTGATTGATTTGGCTGAATAAAGATAGCCTAATTATATACTAAAACACATTATTTATTTTGATTTTATTAATTTTTATATGAAAATATACAGCAATTCTGTATAAAACTTCGTTTATTAATTTTATTATCATCAATATATGTTTTTAGACATTATATATGACATGTACGTTATTCTGCGTGTACAGTACATTTTGTATTATATGCATTATTGCCATTATTTCTTTTCCTTTAGCACTATTATTTAAAATTTCACAATGGCATACAAAACTTTAAATTGGGGGCCGCAGATAAACAAGACATCTCTCTAAGGTCCTTAAATCTAATAGGCTACAAATGAATTTCAGTTGACATACTGTTTGATAATGCATACATTTCAAATATTAACTCCTATATTAATATCAAATAATATTATGATATTAAAAACAGTCCTTTAAAGATTAGTTTCCCCAATAATTATTATTTCCTATGCCTTCTTTGATATACGTCTAGCTCAATTGTTTATTTCTTAAACAGGATTTCCCCCCTTTTACAAGTCATATCCCGGCTCTGCATAAATAGAAATAGTACAACTGTGAATAGCTTCTTCTTCATTCATCAAACTCATTACAATTTTCTAGAGTTATAAGTTTGATTTTACACAAACTACGAAGATGATTTATAAGTGTAAATGTGTAATTATCATTTGTGACGTCTAAACCGTACGAATTATATCTATAAATGAATCTCGTTAGCTTTTTTTTGACGCGAGAAAGTATTCAATAAAGTGGATCTAATATATCCATTGTTGTATAGTTGAAAAACCGATTGAGATACAGAAATCGGCAGTGGAATGGTAACTTGATTCTAAAGTGTTGATAATATTATGAAATGAATAATCCGATGTAGATATTTTTACATTAATTAATAAATTACAACAAATAATTGCTTATTAGTGTTTTGGTATGTCATATACGTTTTAAAGTGGTTGAAAAAATTGTTACAATACATGTAGGCTATCTGCAACTCTTTTCCATTGCAGTACTACTGCCGTGATCTTTATACCACTGACATCCTAACAATAAAATAAGACACTATTATAACCCTACTGTATGCAAACCGAATGGTCATCCACTTTAGCAATGTTACAAATCGTACATTGCTTTAAATTACAATTTATTCACAGTCATTTACTTGAAGGCCATAAAATTTGGTTCATTTAAAACCCTAAATCCTAGACGAAATGATGTCTACGCGTCATTTTTTTTCTTTTTGCTCATTCCACTCCGCGGACTAAGATGGCTTTTCTTCCAGTAAAATCATGCGTTCAGCATACCCACAATGGGATTTGTCGGTGGTGAGAGACAGGGTCAAACTTACAGCATCTGGGACAGACAATCCTCGAAAGAATCGTGTAGTATTTTTGACCGCCTGGATTCGATCCCAGGACCCCAAAGCAGTAGGCTGAAGCTGTAACCGCCTCAGTCATCCTGCCGTTACAATTATTCAGTGGTCAAGTGATCTATTGATCCAGTGATTCAATTTAAACATTAATTCAGAGATCACCCGGATAATGAAATCTTAAAATATATGTTCAATATGTCAGATACTTCTAAAGTATCTGACATATTGAACATATACACTGTATATATATCTTCTTGTAATTTTGATTAAGAATGGGTTTTTACAAATAAAAATTCCATATCTTTATTGGATATTTGATAAATATATCTAACTAAATGTATTATAAAAATTTGACTCGAAAATCTTCTAAAATCGATTAAATCGATACCAAATTTCTAAATGCTTACATGTTGATTAATAGGCATCCAATATTAAATTTACATGATACATCGTAATTAATAATTATTGTATCATTCAATTCTAAACGGAACTTTTCATCCTCTTATTTATTATTTAGAAGAAAAGATAAAAGTAAGGAGAATATTTATTTTGTTAAAATATAATTTTATTTTTCTTGAGTATATTTTTGTAAAATTTATATTCTTAGTGGATTTACAAATATTAGAAAATTGAGAAATATAAGAATTGATGAATGTAAACATCGGTTACAATGTGGGCTTTCATATATTTCATGTTGTTTTAATGGCAAAGCGCCTATAGGAGCTTTTGAAACTAATTCGCCCTTTCTAAATGTTAAACTTTATCACAAAATTGAAAATTTTAATCTATTATATCGAATAGACCGATAAAATTTGCAATTTGTGGTTTAAATTTTTTCCCGACCAATAGATGGCGTGCGTGTGAGATAGAAGGCTAATCTTCGATAGCCTCACATGCAGTCTACCAAATTTTTCACTTTATTTGAAGTTTGTTTAAATTTCATCGCGTAAAAATTTTTTAAAAAGACAAAATAAACTCCAAATATTCAAAATATTATTTATTTCACTGCTTTATTGGAGGAATTAAAAGAAAAAGTCATTCACAAAGTCTTGAGTACTATAAACCACAATATAAACCACAACTTGAGTACTTTCAAATCTTTCTATTTATTACCAGTAAAATATTAAATAACGTTAAACGTTAACGAGACAACATTTGTATAAATTTCCATGAAATTAAATTTTAATTCTAAAATTTTCCCTAATGATAAATCAAAAAATTTGCAAGTACTTGACTATATCTTGTGATTTAATTCCGAACTTGATACATGAAACGGGGTGTTTCGAAATACATTATTTGAAATACTGTTTTAACAAATTATATGAACGAATCATCAATTGAATTTACTATACTTTGGTCTCAAGAAGATAAACATATGCATTATTTGACAAAAAGTACTGTATTCAATGTAACAAAGTAAAACATTTGTATTTTCAATAAAAACAATTGAAAACCTCACAGTCATATGATGTAACGGCTGATGATCGAGCAGTTAAGGTGACAGCCTACCGCTTTGAGAAACCCTAGATCAAATCCTGACAGGTTAAAAACTCCAGAAATTTTTCAGGATTGATCTATGCAGATGTAGGGTCCTGCTGTCCCCTTCTAAACCTGACCGAATCCATAATGGCCTTGATAAAAGAGGGCTTCTTAATGTCCATGAGACAGAGAGAGTTTAAAAAAGGCATAAGATGTTCATAAATATAATCTTTTTATCTTTTATCTAAGTTATAATTTGGCGAGAATGTTTTAACTAAATTCTGGGTTAAAATAATTTGGGTCATTGGTTAACATTTCAGCCTACCCATTTCATAAAAGTTGACTTCGCAACTGGTTGAATATTTAAGAACGATAAGAGCGGATAAATTGAAACCATTATAGATGTACTCGTTTTGATGAACCAGTGTACACTTTTACGTCAGTTTGGCATCACTTTGATAATCTATTGTTACAAAAAGTAAAAATGACGTCAAAATGACGTAAACGTGTACAGTACATTTTTTCAGAAGCATTCCTTTTTGAAATGCATACAAAATAATTGTAGCAAGAAATTAAAAAACGTCAGTAAAAATAAACTTTTTAGGCATTAGGAAGTGCACGATAATTTTTTTCTTTGGCATTTGATGTAAGGAAATCAAAATTCATCTTTTGTTTGAACTATAATTTGAATTAAATTTTGTATTTTAAATTATGTCATGTAAAAACTATTTTGATAAATCTTATAAACGTTTTCACTTGTTTCTTTAATTTTGTCCAACTTTTAAAAGTTAGTTTGAGTCTTATCTTAGTTTTTTTTTTTTTTTAAACAAAGTACAGTATTAGCATTATTTCATTTAGAAATCAAATATTTGTTTAACGTTTCTATAAATTTTCTTATTTGATCTACAAAATATATAATTTGTTTGGATAATTCACAAAAAAGTACCAAGATTTTTATAAAGGACTCTAAAAAAATACAGATATAGTCAAACTTCTGAATTACCGCCAAATACAAAATGTCCTCTGTTAGAGATGACCGTTTTTGGAGATTCTACTATCTATATATATAACCCATTCAACAGGTATCCGTCTGTTTGTCCCGTAACCGTTTGATAACGGACACTAGAGGCGCCCCTATCGTGTGTCATATTTCAAACATGCAAATTAACAATTTTAATTCTTATTTAAATAAACAATATGAATTATTATTATTCATTTGGCCAATAAATTATTATTTGGTCAATATAACAATATAAATAAATTTATTATTTCAGGGGCTTATATCTCGCGAAGGGTCGCGAGTAGGGGTATGGTTCCTTTGCCTTTATTGTTCGCACAGGGGGCTACAGTTTGGGGAGTTCGCCACCTCTTCACCTAATCTTACCATTGGGACTTTAACAGAACTGTAGAGCATATTGATAGGAACAAAAAAGTCAAAGGAACCGTGCTTCATGGAAATTTGTAAACAACGCCCACTAGGGGGCGTCCCAGGCTACTAGTATTATAGAAACGGTTTTAAACAGTGTAAACCTAAAAATATTGATAATTTATTTATAAATATGAGATAATTTAATGACAGTGAAATGATATTCAGTAGAAAATACATTGATGTTGCATACACTGAACATCATTTCTATATTCTTTTAACGTTGCATAGTATTTGAATCTCCGAAGTGAGATGATAATTCTTTATGTAAATATATCCATTTTCTTGTGAACCATTCAATTAAATATTCTACAGAATGGTGGAAAGTAACTAGACATTCAGAAATCACTGTAATTTCTATGCTTCTAACTCAAATAAGATGGAAATTATTTATTTTGTATCTTATTTACTGAAAATTTGAATGCATTTAGATCGTAATATAAATGGATGGCTACTTCTCTGTGCTTCTGCAATCAAACCTGCAGTCATTTAGCTTCGAATGAAAATTCTTGATTGTTTCCGAATCGATTGTGGTATAAAATCTCTTTACCATACGTCACCACCTCTAAACAGTAGCCTGATTTCTATACTTCATAATATGCAGTAATTTGCGCTCGTTCCTGAATAGATAAGCAGTCGGCCATCTTTTTCTTCTACTACATGTATAGTTTCTCTCGATCACTGCCCCATTGATGAGGAATTATAAAATTTCATTGAGTGGTGTACATGAACACATAAAATATATTATGATTGCATTATTATTGCAAAAATTATAATGATTTCTCAATGGTTAATTAGTTTCCAATCATCCTGTATACTGGAATATAGGATGCTACTGATCTACCTGATGCTAACTAGAACGACTGTTTATGAATTGTTATTGAAAGAACTAGAAAATATTTACTCGGTATTTTTCAACATAATTTTCTACTTATATTTTTCCAACACTCAAGATGCATTAAAGTACCTTGTTTACGTAAATCTTTGATATAGGATATTGATTTTTGAACGCTTTAATAACTCCTCATCATATAAGATGATCATCTTGAAATCCTTTTCAAATTGTTTCGTTTATTTGTAAATGTTTTCTAAACTTTCTAAAAACACGAATTCTTGCAAACATTTTTGACATTTAATTTCTCTGAAATATTAAAAACAATAAATCACTCTTGTCCATTTCCTTTTTTCTCAATTACTTCTTAAATAAACAATTTTCTTTCCAAGAAAACAAGGACTTTACTGTATTTCTGAATAACTGTATTTACTTGTGTGTAAAAACTTTATTGTATTTTGATTGTATTTGATTGTATTTTAATTGTATTTAACTGCATTTTAATTATATCTGGTTGTAATTTAATTGTATTTAATTTAAACTCTATTGTAACTTATTGTGTAAAAACTGCATAAATATAAAATTAATTTCTAAAATTTATTTATAAAANAATTATTTTAACTTAAAAATACAGAAATAAATTAAATCTATTTATAAAATTTGATTATTTTTAAACAAATTTGAGAAGTGTTAAGAACTTTTCTCGATTTTATTCGAATAAATATTTTTTATTTATATTTTATTGACAATAAAAGAAGAGGGGAGGAAAAGTTAATTGAGAAAGACTAAATGTGTTTTCATTTAAGATAATGCTCGTGGCTGTAAAATTAATTTTCCCCTCCCCTGTTTTTTTTTTTTTTTATGTATATGAACTAGAAGATGATTATCATGCATAAGAGTTAGTCGCGTGCAAATTAAATTTTGTAGATAATCTTCAGTTGTTTTATAGTTTGTGATAAATTATTCCTGATTAAAAATCTATAGAAGTAAATGGTAATTCTTAAAAGTTTTAAGTTAGTTTTTTTTTTATTTTTCTTTAGTTTCTGTGCTTAGAATTACATTATCTATGAAGCTTTAAGCGCTTTAAATTCCCCAATTTATTATTAATAAATAGAAGCATAATTTGCATATTTTGCAATCTGTTCCCAAATAAAAGTTGATTTAGTATTTTCTAAGAATATTTCTCTATTTTCATCATTTTTTTCCTTCATTAATTTACTTTAAATTTTTATATTTTTATATGGTTTGTTCCATAGAAGCAATTTCTGTACCCGAATTCCTTATAAATTTTAATGGATATAGAATTGAAACTCGTCATATAATTCCAAATTATAATCGTTAGATCTAAACAAAAAAGAAAACTCGAAAGTAATTAAATAGTTAGATCTCGTTAGACTTAACCTCTTGCTGATGTCAATAGAAAACAACAGGATTAATACTTAATGAAAAGACAATCTCTAGACATTAATTGGCAGATAAACTTTTGCTTTCATGAATTGAAGAAATTAATGGCCCAACTGAATTAATTCTATAAAGTAAAATAGCAAAAATATTCTTACTTTTAAACTCTTTTTGGTTTTAATGTATGCTGACACCATTCTCTAAATTGATAAAGATTAAGTTACTTACGTGTGCATGCATACGAAATTATCCATGTAAAACTAACAAATACGGTGAAAACCTTATCTAATCCCTATTTTATATAATCAAAATTGCATATAATCTCTACTTTATGTTACTAAACCCTACTTTAAATAATTAAAGCATTCTTTAATCCCTGCTTTATCTAATCAAAACTTGATGTAATCCTTACTTTGTGTGATCCAAACCTTACGCAAACTCTACTTTATGCAAATAAGATCTTAATGCAATAATCAATTTTCAAAAATATTTTATAGTTCAGTACTTTATAGGTCTAAAATAGGATTTATATCAGCAATTATCATCAATTAGCATGTGAAATTGAAGCGTACTCTCGTGGCGTTTGCCGGTTTAGTTGACCCATATTGGCATAAATCAATCGAAACTTAAAATACGTACGCTTAATTAATTAATTCTGTTATTCGATCTTCCATTTAAGCGTCCAAATGGCGATTATTGATAATTCTTCAGTGAGATTCTCTGATATCTGATAAACGACCAATTCTTCAGTATTTATTCCTTCATAAATATCAATTTTTTACTCTTTAAAAATACTCATTTCATTATTTAATAGATATTTTAAGATTGCAAATTATATTTTTTCCTCCTCTCATTAGAAGAAACGATAGAAGAGAGGAAGAGAGACAAGAAAGAGGAGAGAATATCCCTCTCTTTGCTTAAAAAAAATACTATTTTAAATATCAAATTTGAAATTATATTTATAAAATTTTCAACAAATATTCCTGTTTTAATATATTTTTAATTTTTACAAGAATATTTTACTATTATAAAAAATCTGGTTAAGTATAACGCATTATACTTAACGGATTACTACACGCATTATACTTAACCGGATAAAAAATCCGGTTAAGTATAATGCGTGTAGGAGAGAAACATTGGATCAAAATGGTGTATAATAGTTAAATATATTATCCCCCATTAATTTACAAACATTTACTATAGTTCATTTACATAATATTATGACATAGGAGTTACATATAAAGTTATAAGGGCTTTACGGGACTTTATTCCACATTGCTGAGTTAATACTCCAAAATCCATTGCATCTGCTGGCTGTTGCATCGAATCCATACAACAATGTCCCTTCAATGCAAGTAATGAAACCAATTTTATATATTACAGAATTAAAATTTTAAACAAAACTATATAATTTCACGTAGAAACAAGGCATATAAACCTGAAAATTCACTAAAATTCTTCTGAAGATTTTTGTCCTTGAGAGCCTACAGACAAGCGAACAGGCTAATCTACATTATTATTTTTTAATAAAAATTAAACAAAATAAAGAATATTGAATTGAATTTTTGTTTTTATTCTTGTAATATTAATTTAACACGAGACAAGATATGAAAATATTTATATTTTCATATACATTTGTATTCAATTTTTGTAAGTAGTTTCATCTTATTGATTTGAAAGGGAGGAAGATTTTTGTTATTTTTTTTCCAATTACATAATCTATCTACATACGTATTATTCTTTTGTTATCAATTCCAATAATATCAAAAAATCTCACGTTTGATTTTATTAGAAAAACAAATAAAAAAATCAAACATAAAATTAAAAAATAAAATCTAAAAAATAAAAGACTCGTTTNTACGTATTATTCTTTTGTTATCAATTCCAATAATATCAAAAAATCTCACGTTTGATTTTATTAGAAAAACAAATAAAAAAATCAAACATAAAATTAAAAAATAAAATCTAAAAAATAAAAGACTCGTTTCTCTCTAATTCTAATAATAAATTATCAATTAAAACAGATTTTTTGGTAGATTAGACCCTTTTAAACAGAAAAGACACCCTTCACCCGTTATAATTTAAGTATAAGACAGTTTTTGAAAAATTGAGATGACCCAAAAGTCACGTAACCATGTTTTATATTTGTGTTCGGATGTGAAAGCTAAAAGAGTTATATCTCACAAAAATGCACCTCAGGGCTTTATATTTTAAAATGATTACCATTTAGACTCTTCCCTAGTGTTTTTTTGTGAATATAAACTGAGTTTTAGAACAATGTAATTTTAGTGTGAACACCATAGAAACACTGTTAAGTATTTAACAAGTTTTACAAAGGTTAACTGATTTTAGGGCCACCTTACAGTTTACTCAACACTCAATTAATAATACCGATTTAATATAATTAGTTTTTAAAAAATCCATTAAATTTCCATTTAAATAATTACAATTAAAGAGGAGGAGGGACAGGAAAGAAATTATTGTAACTTAAAAATACAGAAATAAATTAAATCTATTTATAAAATTTGATTATTTTTAAACAAATTTGAGAAGTGTTAAGAACTTTTCTCGATTTTATTCGAATAAATATTTTTTATTTATATTTTATTGACAATAAAAGAAGAGGGGAGGAAAAGTTAATTGAGAAAGACTAAATGTGTTTTCATTTAAGATAATGCTCGTGGCTGTAAAATTAATTTTCCCCTCCCCTGTTTTTTTTTTTTTTTATGTATATGAACTAGAAGATGATTATCATGCATAAGAGTTAGTCGCGTGCAAATTAAATTTTGTAGATAATCTTCAGTTGTTTTATAGTTTGTGATAAATTATTCCTGATTAAAAATCTATAGAAGTAAATGGTAATTCTTAAAAGTTTTAAGTTAGTTTTTTTTTTATTTTTCTTTAGTTTCTGTGCTTAGAATTACATTATCTATGAAGCTTTAAGCGCTTTAAATTCCCCAATTTATTATTAATAAATAGAAGCATAATTTGCATATTTTGCAATCTGTTACCAAATAAAAGTTGATTTAGTATTATTTTTAAAAAAAATCAAATAGCACATAGAAAATATTCTTTGGCTGCGTTTTTTTAAAGTTAAGACGATTTTATGGCATTTAATTTAAACTTTATTATATTTTTATCGAGAAAATTTAAAGGAAATAACTCTTATTTCGTATAAAACAACAAAATAATGCTTATAAAAATATAAAATCTTGATTAAATCAGTAAAAAAGTAATAGTTCTTTAAAAATGAAGTGTTTTCATGTTAGTCAGACAGACCTGCAATAACGGTCATTTCTAAACAGCAGAAATGCATACAAAATTACCTCCAAACAACGGCCATTTAAGTTTCTGTCAGTGTTCGTTGTTCAGAGGTTTGACCAAATAAATCTGCAAAATTTAATTAAATAAGCAAATAATGCTTATAAAAATATATTAAATCCTTATTTTTATCATCGATAACATTTAAATTTAATTATTTACATGATTTTGATTAAAAATTAATAATAATAAATCGAATTTTATCCTTAAAATTCACTTAATTTCCAAGTAAAAGTGGCAATCCGAGAGACTTCAACATGGAAGAAGTATTGATAAATTTATATATAAAATAATATACTGCATAAAACATTGCAAAGATTCGTACTCCATGACAAATCTATGAATTCCATGATTTATCATCGAATTTTTTTTTTCCGATTTTTTGGATCTTTCATGTCAAAGAAACATTCATAATCCAATATATAATAAATCTTCTTTCCATCAAAGACGTGTCTCTTGTCTGGATGTTTTGGCATGTCTCTGGGTTGAATCAAAAAGACATCTTTCATCTCTCTATTCGCCCCCACCTGACTTTATCTCAAATAAAAATAAATATTAGTAATTATTTTTTCACGTGGATAATACTAAGGAATGTAAATTCCTGATTACGTTTTATCTTCATTTTTTGTGTAATTAATTATTTTTAAAAATTAAATAATTTTATTTAAATTTAAAAAGTGTAAAAACAATTAAATGTTTTGAATATATGCTTTCACTTTTTATCAAAAAAGTTTAGGTAATCGTAAAGTGTCGCCCTCTGGTAGCGATAAACGTAAACGTAAATGTCCAAAATTAAAATTTTTTAAAAATTAGTTTAAAATCTTTAATAATTAAAAAAATATATTTAGTGATTTAATTCTGATTATTTTTTAAATTAAGATTAAATTGTTACAATATTTAATTTTAGTTTAGAAAATTATAACTTTTGTTTTGCTTATTTATCTTTTTACAGTAAAATCTTTAGGAAATCAGAAATATATTTTTTTGGATTTTTTATAATTTTTTTAAGTCTAAAAGTTAACTGGATCACTGCCAAAATTCTGACAGTTCAACGAAAAGTAAAGTATCTTGAATGCCAGCGTGTCACTTGATACAAACTGACTTCATATTTCAGTTCAACTACCGAAGACAAAATCGTGTTTTTTGTTACATTATTTACAAAATATCAATTTAAATTTTTAAAATTATTAATTTTAAATATATTTATTGCTTAAATTTTAATAATTTCCTTTCCTTTTTTAAAATATAATTTTGTTAAGTGACATATAAACCATAATTCGAAATTATTTCATCAAAATAACGTACAAATTCAGTCAATTTGACGTCACATCTCATTTCCATGAAACGTAATAATGACGTCAAATTTATTTATTCAGAGCAATCTACATATTTACGTCAGACACGGGACATTATTACATCAGTTTTACGTCATTATTACATTCTGTGAAAATGAGATGTGACGTCAAATTGACGTAAATGCGTGAGTTATTCTGAGCAAATGAATTCGACGTCATGTTTCATTTCAACTAAATGTAATAATGACGTCAAATTGACGTAACTATGCGAATTATTTGAAATTTTTTCCTTTTTAGATGCATTAAAATTAAAAAACAATTTTTGATTATTTCTTTATAAATAAAATTCGATTTTAAAATTTTTAAAATTTAATTGCTGGTGTAAATTTATTATTTACAGAAATGATCAAACCATATTTTTTATCTGTAATTTTTTTCAGCAAATGTTCATAAATTCATATAATACAACTTTTTTTGTTTACATTTAATAATTTTATGTAAAAACCTATCATATAATAAAATCCAATACAACATGTAAATATACAAAACAATTCTATAGGATCAAATGTATATGTATATATATATATATTTATATATATATATATANATTTTATGGCATTTAATTTAAACTTTATTATATTTTTATCGAGAAAATTTAAAGGAAATAACTCTTATTTCGTATAAAACAACAAAATAATGCTTATAAAAATATAAAATCTTGATTAAATCAGTAAAAAAGTAATAGTTCTTTAAAAATGAAGTGTTTTCATGTTAGTCAGACAGACCTGCAATAACGGTCATTTCTAAACAGCAGAAATGCATACAAAATTACCTCCAAACAACGGCCATTTAAGTTTCTGTCAGTGTTCGTTGTTCAGAGGTTTGACCAAATAAATCTGCAAAATTTATTTAAATAAGCAAATAATGCTTATAAAAATATATTAAATCCTTATTTTTATAATCGATAACATTTAAATTTAATTATTTACATGATTTTGATTAAAAATTAATAATAATAAATCGAATTTTATCCTTAAAATTCACTTAATTTCCAAGTAAAAGCGACAATCCGAGAGACTTCAACATGGAAGAAGTATTGATAAATTTATATATAAAATAATATACTGCATAAAACATTGCATAGATTCGTACTCCATGACAAATCTATGAATTCCATGATTTATCATCGAATTTTTTTTTCCGATTTTTTGGATCTTTCATGTCAAAGAAACATTCATAATCCAATATATAATAAATCTTCTTTCCATCAAAGACGTGTCTCTTGTCTGGATGTTTTGGCATGTCTCTGGGTTGAATCAAAAAGACATCTTTCATCTCTCTATTCGCCCCCACCTGACTTTATCTCAAATAAAAATAAATATTAGTAATTATTTTTTCACGTGGATAATACTAAGGAATGTAAATTCCTGATTACGTTTTATCTTCATTTTTTGTGTAATTAATTATTTTTAAAAATTAAATAATTTTATTTAAATTTAAAAAGTGTAAAAACAATTAAATGTTTTGAATATATGCTTTCACTTTTTATCAAAAAAGTTTAGGTAATCGTAAAGTGTCGCCCTCTGGTAGCGATAAACGTAAACGTAAATGTCCAAAATTAAAATTTTTTAAAAATTAGTTTAAAATCTTTAATAATTAAAAAAATATATTTAGTGATTTAATTCTGATTATTTTTTAAATTAAGATTAAATTGTTACAATATTTAATTTTAGTTTAGAAAATTATAACTTTTGTTTTGCTTATTTATCTTTTTACAGTAAAATCTTTAGGAAATCAGAAATATATTTTTTTGGATTTTTTATAATTTTTTTAAGTCTAAAAGTTAACTGGATCACTGCCAAAATTCTGACAGTTCAACGAAAAGTAAAGTATCTTGAATGCCAGCGTGTCACTTGATACAAACTGACTTCATATTTCAGTTCAACTACCGAAGACAAAATCGTGTTTTTTGTTACATTATTTACAAAATATCAATTTAAATTTTTAAAATTATTAATTTTAAATATATTTATTGCTTAAATTTTAATAATTTCCTTTCCTTTTTTAAAATATAATTTTGTTAAGTGACATATAAACCATAATTCGAAATTATTTCATCAAAATAACGTACAAATTCAGTCAATTTGACGTCACATCTCATTTCCATGAAACGTAATAATGACGTCAAATTTATTTATTCAGAGCAATCTACATATTTACGTCAGACACGGGACATTATTACATCAGTTTTACGTCATTATTACATTCTGTGAAAATGAGATGTGACGTCAAATTGACGTAAATGCGTGAGTTATTCTGAGCAAATGAATTCGACGTCATGTTTCATTTCAACTAAATGTAATAATGACGTCAAATTGACGTAACTATGCGAATTATTTGAAATTTTTTCCTTTTTAGATGCATTAAAATTAAAAAACAATTTTTGATTATTTCTTTATAAATAAAATTCGATTTTAAAATTTTTAAAATTTAATTGCTGGTGTAAATTTATTATTTACAGAAATGATCAAACCATATTTTTTATCTGTAATTTTTTTCAGCAAATGTTCATAAATTCATATAATACAACTTTTTTTGTTTACATTTAATAATTTTATGTAAAAACCTATCATATAATAAAATCCAATAAATATTAGAAAATTGAGAAATATAAGAATTGATGAATGTAAACATCGGTTACAATGTGGGCTTTCATATATTTCATGTTGTTTTAATGGCAAAGCGCCTATAGGAGCTTTTGAAACTAATTCGCCCTTTCTAAATGTTAAACTTTATCACAAAATTGAAAATTTTAATCTATTATATCGAATAGACCGATAAAATTTGCAATNACCAAAATTTCTGGGGGGGTTTTTTACTAAAAAATGTGCCTTTTGCTGTTACTAAATTCGGATTATTTCTATTTTGTGTACATTGGTTTTTCTTTTTTATATTCTAGAAGATTTTTAATTCTATTTTTCAGTATGTTCTATTATTCAGTTCTATAGTAAACTATATAATAATGAAAAGTATGAATATCATACAAAATGAGCAATAATTATTCTTTTCTCTTGTTTTTTTCCTTTGTTGTAAAGTACAAAGCATCATAAATTTTCTTCTTTTTTTAAAGATTTAACTACCCGTAATATATAATTTTGTGATCTTCTTTAATATATTCCCTCTTGCTTCGAACTCAATATATGGGTTGAAAATTAAAAAATAAATGAATGAAAATGGCTGACACTTCAATTCTTTCGTAAACCATTAAGATAATATTTTGGTTTCTATCGATCCTTTTTTTTTCTACAATGCATCATAGTTTCGTGTAGAAAATTAAATGGTTTTTCCACTTCTTTTCCGCCATAAAAGTTGACATATGGTATATTATATAGTAATATGAGTAGATAAACAACCGTATAGATAAAACTTTTATATCATACAATTTGGCCAATCAACTGGAATGGTAACAATCATGGAATGAATTAAAGACTAGTGGAGGAGAAATAGTCCATAGATTGTATAATGTGATTTATGAACAGAGCAAATATATATATGTATGTATACATACATATACATACCTAAAAATCCTGTTTATATGTATATATACATGCATATATATATATATCAAAATTCAAACTTTACATCCAAATATTTTGTCGCAATATCACATATGGTAGTTCTTGTCTTCATTTGTTTGTTTGTTTGTTTGTTTTTTAACATCACACAACACTTTCTCTTCCGATTTTCATCAGAGGCATTTCATATGAAGAGCATCTTATGTCTTCGTCTTCTTCAATGTTTCCGCTTTGTTGCATATAACATTTTGGATCCAGTTTTCTATATACAGTAGGCTGTTCTTTTCTCCTGATTGATAAGGACGAAATGTGATTTTTTGGCGAACTTAGTTCGACGTAAGTTACTTCTTCTGACTGTAAAATTTAATAGAAATTTAATTAATATATTTTTCTTTAACAATAAGCATTAATTTTCATTAAACAAATCTAATATTATGGAAATAACGGTAAATAATTTTACAGCGTTTACTGTTATTTCTCTATTTTTTTATGTGGGATTTTATTTATTCCTCTTATTTTATATCGTGTTTACTGTTATACCTTATTTTTTATCTTCAGTTTACTGTTATTCCGTACGTTTTACGTTCATTTTATAATGCTTCTTTTTTATGTTCAGTTTAATCTTCGGTTCCTACGTTCGTTTTACTGCTAGCTCGATATATTTTGAGTTTACTGTTATTCTCTCCTTTTTATGTTCATTTTACAGTTAGCATTTTATTTCACGCTCAACTAAACATTTTCCCTTTTTATTATATTCATTTTACAGCTATCCCCCTTCTAGTTTTGTTGAGTTTACTGTTACCTTCTTACTTTCGTGTTTAATTTATAATTATTCCCTTATTTCTATATTCAGTTTACTGTTATACCTTTTTAAATATTCTGTTGATAACTGTTTACTGTTTATTTACTGTTATCCCCTTCTTTTTATATACAGCTTACTGTTACCCTTTTTTAGATTCAGTTTACTGTTATCCCCTTCTTTTCGTGTGGAATTTACTGTCGCTCCTTTCATCTTCATACAAAATTTACTGTCTGAACGAATCAATGAGATTATGAAAGGTTAAACAAGAAAATTACCATTGCATTACCTTTATTAATTAAGTACGCATTTTAATTGTATACAGTGTTCGTAATGCATGTTACAATATTTCATCCCTAAATATCTTGAATTTATAGCGATTAATAAATTATCGTTAAAACAGCAATTTAATGAACAACAGCAAACCACAAAATTCTGTTTTCCAAATTAATAATTCTGTATTAAATTCCAATATAAATATATACCCCATTACAAATTATCCTTTCTAATGATACAATTATAATAAGGGTAACAAGTCTAGAGCATCGCTTTTATAGCATCATTTATATAATAATAATAATAATTAATTATAGAACCTAATAATTTATTAATATTTTGGATAAATTATTAATAAATTTGATGTTTTATTAAATAAATTAACACATTAATAATAATAATTTAGCTGTGATACACAGATATCAAAGACAGCTTACACTTTTCTAGTAATTCATCAAGAAAGCTTATTATAATTTCTAGTTAAATATAATTAAATTTTATCAATTTAAGTCTTAAGTATGAATTTCAGGAATAAGAAAATAAAATATTAAAATAAAAATTCTCATTTCCCCCCTGAAAATCTGATTGAATCAAGAGCTTTATCAGCAATGTGCATCACAGCAAATAATCGAATTTTGCATATTCCAGATAATTTTTTCGACTTAATTCCCCTTTAAATTGAACATTTAACAATATTTTTAACTGCAAACAATCCGATAAAATAATATAACTTTTATTTTGAATTAATTTAAAATAATGAAACCCTCCACAGTTTACATTAACACCCATTTCACCTTACATTAATTAATTCTTTCTGAAAAATACACAATAAATTCTAAAATATTCTACTTTTAATTCTAAAAAAAAATAAAAATAATATAATATTTATAACACTTTATGTATATTTATCTATAAATTA
>NW_019384537.1:418211-428031 GCF_000671375.1 Centruroides sculpturatus | reverse complement strand
AGTATAAATTTAATAATTTGATATTAAAAAAAATTATTTTAAAATTTAAAATTAATTTTCAAACAAATTAAAATGTAGAATTAATAAATTCTAGAAAAATTAATTAAAAATATAACATATATATTTTTTTATTAATTCCTTCTAGAATTAAAGTTTTGTTTTAAAAAATTACTTTTATAAAATTAAAATTTTTATATAAAAATTGCACAAGTGTATAAAACATTTATATAAACTAGTAATTAATAAATTTTTTAATTTTTAGTAAAAATATCACATTTAATTTTTTAAATTAATTTAAATAGGGACATCTTACAAGAAACTTTTAGAAATTATTTAATTATAAGTTAGTGCTTATGTATATATGGATTTTGTGGAAGTAATACAATATCCATTTAAGTATTGGCTAATTTTAAAAGTAAATAACATATAGTAGAATCCATCGAAGAGAATTGATATCACTCTTGTGGATGCGTGACAATGATGAAAGAGGTGACAATGTTGCTTTTTTATCATTACACAAAGCTGTCTATTGATCTTAAAACTCGGATTACTCTTTGTCTATATCTTGTATCGTGTTATATTTGCTTTTAAAACGAATGGGTCCTTTTAAAGTAGTATATAATCATGTTTCAGCTTCGATAAATAAAAGTACAAATATACCTATCAATATATTACAACTATTATTGGAAAAAAGAAGTGTCTCTACCGAAAAGTACTTACAAATTTAATTTTATATCTTTAGTAGAGCAATTTATCAAAAAAATGTAGAAAAAATCTTACTTTGCTTTCATATTCTGACGTGTTAACATCATCTCGATTTCCTGCTAATAATGCTAAATTTTTGCTGTCTTGCATTCTTCAAGTTAATTTTATAAGCGATGTGATAGAAATTTTATTTTAAAATATTATATTATAAGAAATTTTCTACACTTCTTAAATTATAAATAAGCTAATCCTGATCATTCTCAATACGTTTAGAATTACTTTCTTAATTCTTCTATTGTACTCTAAGTTAATTTATCAAAGAATTAATGGTGTATCTTTCCTTATTTTCTATTTTTATTGTTAAAAAGTGCTTATTATCTATCTAAAATGGCAAACTAATCCATAAAATGGACATAAAATAGCAAACAATGAAACTGGAGTAAGAAATTATAGAGCAAATCACGGAGTGAAATCAGATATGATGGGAATAGTTCCTTCAATAAAACAATATTTATTGTAATTAAATAGGTTTAAGATACTTTCTTAACTTTTAAAACTCACTAGAAAAATTATTTCAATTAAACAAATTTAATTTATTGGTAATAATAGCGATTAATTTACATTTATTTACGGTAGATATAATGATTTATTTATCAAAATACTCATAAAATATATGTTCGAAAATTAAGAATTATTAATATAAACTAAATAAAATTAATTTATGTTCGAATTTAAGATTTTATGTATATATAATAAAATAGTAATGAGGAGTAAGTGGGTAGAATGGTAAATTTGCAACCCTACCTTCTAGAGCAATTCAACTGTTGGCCATTAATTCAAAGAAAGAATTGCATAATATTATCGAGGATACAAATCAAAAAATTTCCAAAAACAGACATTTTGACTAGTATAATAAATTATATAAAATTTAAAACTGGTCTAAAAGAAATACTTCCTTCGTGAGATTGATTTCTCTTTCATTACATTCGTGGTTCTGTTGCAATGCACACGCGATCAATTATATTTTATAAAATTACATTGGAAAACGAGTAAAACAGTTTTATGTGGATAAATATTATAAATGAGACTATTTTGTTTCAACATTAAACACAGAATGATATACAGTAATATTGCATTTATTAACGCAGCTTATGAGTAGTTTCGCGCGGCGAATATCTGTCACGATTATAATCCAACTGTGTAATGTATTTAGTAATGCACTAAATTCTGCTTTATTCCCTATTATAGACTTTCATGTAGAAACGAGACCCTATTATTCCGTGTAATGTAGTGCAATCGAAGAGGGATTATTAACGTATTCTAATTACTGTCAACTTATTAATACTCTCAGATTTTCAGTGCAACAGTTTAAATTTCTGCATTAAAAGTTTATTTATTTACTAAACCTGTGATTTTTCTGACACAAAAACAAGGAAAACACATTTATGTCCCCTATACACGAGCATTAAGATAAAAGCTTAATCCACATGTTAGCATATGGATTAAGCTTTTATCTTAATGCTCATGTTTACATTCTAACATATTTAGTTTTTCTAATGCCATATAATTAGAAATTATTGCGTTATTTTGAAGAGTACACACTTTGTTTAGGTCTATTTTTTCATTATTTTTAGAAATAATTTAAAAGAAAAGTGTCATTTCAGTATTCAGACTAATATACCACAACATATGTTATACAGCTTGGTGAAGGAGAAGTTCAGGAAAAACCAGGAAGAGAAAAACATCTTATTGTGATCAAGCAGATGGATATAGAAAGATTGGAATGGTGGATTGAGGCAACACAACAAGGGCGATCTGCCAAAGAGAGGTGCATCCCGGAAGGACCTTCTATGAAAAGCTGTTCCCTATTTAAGTGTTAGATAAGTGATGAAAACCTGGAAAACCCCATGCGGCCAGCCCAGCACGTTGGTAAGCGTGAACCAGCGACCAATATTCAGTGGTTATACCCACTAAGTCACTGGTGGGAGAATTTGGAAAAAACACGCTGCCCACCAGTCATAGTTGAGGAAAGATCAAAATAAATAAATTTAAAAAATACTAATCTAACAACGTACATATATAAAATAATTTATAAATTAAGAATAAAATATAAAGAAATATAAAACTTAATAATTTATATATTTATAATAAACATTTTATTCTAAATATACTAATCAATAAGAATTCATTTCAAAACTTTTAACTTATGAAAATACATTTTACTTTAAGTATAATTTTACTGTAATGATAAATATCATAAATAAATGTAACATTAAATCTTATTAAACTCGAAAACTTTATTAAAAGTTAATTTTTAATAAACCTTTTGAATTATCAAAGATAAAGAATTAACTTTTACTTAATCTTCTTTACTAAAAATTAATTTTATATTATTTAAAATTAATGTTTATTTTTTAAATAAATAATCTTTGTTTTCCTAAAATAGTGACTTTATTTTACTTATAAAGACGTTTAGAAAAAAAGACATATGCTAGAACTTAACATGCTTGACACTGGAATATATTCTTGAAGACATACTTTATAAAAGCAAATAATTTATAGATAAGAACAAGAATTTAAAAAAAAAAATTGAGTGCATTAAAGTAAGAAAGATGACAGACTAAAAGTTAAGATTTTAAAATTTTGACAAGGACTATCAAAAATACAGTAAACAATGATACAGTACTTATACTTCTTGATAGATCTTAATAGTTCTTAAGCATGTTTAAGAAACAATTAATATCCTTAAAGATTTTATACTGAAAATTATAAAACTTTAACCATTAATTATATTTTTAATTATATTATACCTTAAATTTCTTATTTAGCAAGTAAATAAGTTTAATTTTCAATCAAAAATTAAAAAAACAAAAACAAAAAATAGAATTTAAAATTTCAATATTTTTGAAGTTTTTAAATAATTTATTAACAATTTTTCTAAATTATTATTGTTGTTTTTTAAATTCTTAATGATGAACATTATATGAAGTTAAAGATTTCGGTGACATTTTCTCAAGAAAAATTGCTTTAAAATGATGTTCCATCGATTACCATTCAACTGACTTAGACTACGTCTATCAAGGCCACGTTGTACAAATTAATTAATTTTTTCTACAATTTAAAAAAAAATTAGGCGGCGCCACTTGTCTTAAATTTGAATATTGAATTTGAGTTTATCGAATTAACATCCGTTAGATTCAAATTCAAAATTCAAATTTAAGACACGTTAAGCCGCCTATTTTTTTCTGTTTTTTTCTAAATTATTACGTTTTCAGTATAAAATTCGCTCTTCAAATATAGAATTTATTACTTCTATTATAATAAAATAGTAATGAGGAGTAAGTGGGTAGAATGGTAAATTTGCAACCCTACCTTCTAGAGCAATTCAACTGTTGGCCATTAATTCAAAGAAAGAATTGCATAATATTATCGAGGATACAAATCAAAAAATTTCCAAAAACAGACATTTTGACTAGTATAATAAATTATATAAAATTTAAAACTGGTCTAAAAGAAATACTTCCTTCGTGAGATTGATTTCTCTTTCATTACATTCGTGGTTCTGTTGCAATGCACACGCGATCAATTATATTTTATAAAATTACATTGGAAAACGAGTAAAACAGTTTTATGTGGATAAATATTATAAATGAGACTATTTTGTTTCAACATTAAACACAGAATGATATACAGTAATATTGCATTTATTAACGCAGCTTATGAGTAGTTTCGCGCGGCGAATATCTGTCACGATTATAATCCAACTGTGTAATGTATTTAGTAATGCACTAAATTCTGCTTTATTCCCTATTATAGACTTTCATGTAGAAACGAGACCCTATTATTCCGTGTAATGTAGTGCAATCGAAGAGGGATTATTAACGTATTCTAATTACTGTCAACTTATTAATACTCTCAGATTTTCAGTGCAACAGTTTAAATTTCTGCATTAAAAGTTTATTTATTTACTAAACCTGTGATTTTTCTGACACAAAAACAAGGAAAACACATTTATGTCCCCTATACACGAGCATTAAGATAAAAGCTTAATCCACATGTTAGCATATGGATTAAGCTTTTATCTTAATGCTCATGTTTACATTCTAACATATTTAGTTTTTCTAATGCCATATAATTAGAAATTATTGCGTTATTTTGAAGAGTACACACTTTGTTTAGGTCTATTTTTTCATTATTTTTAGAAATAATTTAAAAGAAAAGTGTCATTTCAGTATTCAGACTAATATACCACAACATATGTTATACAGCTTGGTGAAGGAGAAGTTCAGGAAAAACCAGGAAGAGAAAAACATCTTATTGTGATCAAGCAGATGGATATAGAAAGATTGGAATGGTGGATTGAGGCAACACAACAAGGGCGATCTGCCAAAGAGAGGTGCATCCCGGAAGGACCTTCTATGAAAAGCTGTTCCCTATTTAAGTGTTAGATAAGTGATGAAAACCTGGAAAACCCCATGCGGCCAGCCCAGCACGTTGGTAAGCGTGAACCAGCGACCAATATTCAGTGGTTATACCCACTAAGTCACTGGTGGGAGAATTTGGAAAAAACACGCTGCCCACCAGTCATAGTTGAGGAAAGATCAAAATAAATAAATTTAAAAAATACTAATCTAACAACGTACATATATAAAATAATTTATAAATTAAGAATAAAATATAAAGAAATATAAAACTTAATAATTTATATATTTATAATAAACATTTTATTCTAAATATACTAATCAATAAGAATTCATTTCAAAACTTTTAACTTATGAAAATACATTTTACTTTAAGTATAATTTTACTGTAATGATAAATATCATAAATAAATGTAACATTAAATCTTATTAAACTCGAAAACTTTATTAAAAGTTAATTTTTAATAAACCTTTTGAATTATCAAAGATAAAGAATTAACTTTTACTTAATCTTCTTTACTAAAAATTAATTTTATATTATTTAAAATTAATGTTTATTTTTTAAATAAATAATCTTTGTTTTCCTAAAATAGTGACTTTATTTTACTTATAAAGACGTTTAGAAAAAAAGACATATGCTAGAACTTAACATGCTTGACACTGGAATATATTCTTGAAGACATACTTTATAAAAGCAAATAATTTATAGATAAGAACAAGAATTTAAAAAAAAAAATTGAGTGCATTAAAGTAAGAAAGATGACAGACTAAAAGTTAAGATTTTAAAATTTTGACAAGGACTATCAAAAATACAGTAAACAATGATACAGTACTTATACTTCTTGATAGATCTTAATAGTTCTTAAGNTATTTCTATTTAGAGATATTCATAAAATTTTTTATTTAAAATATTTATATAAAATTAAATTACAAAATTTTATTTTAATTAACTAAACGTAGCAAAAGAAGATAATTAATTAAAAAATAAGTAAATTTCATTTAAACTGCCGCAATTTAAGTATTTATGTTAAAAAAAGTACTGTAAAAAATAGTGGAAAAATAGTAATATTTTCTTCCAAGTTTAATACAAATAAATATAATAAAATTATAGATGTTTTTTAACTGTAAATTATCCAAAATTATTTTTAAAAAAGTAAAACTGGTGTAATAAAAATAAATATTCTGTTAGTGTATTAATTTAAATCTATCGTATAACCCATCTACACTTTGTATGTAAATTTTCGACATTTATAGTGACAGAACTATATTAACGTCATTAACTCTCTATAGGATTTGATAGCACTACAGAGTCCTATACAGAGGTTAGTTTCCTCTATAATGATCCGAGCTGCACGTAACAAGAGCTCGTTAACGTTACAGCAATAATAGTGAACACATCAAATTTACCTCTAAATGTTTAAATGTGATATTCAATCTCTTTTAAACTACTTTAAGAAAAATATACATATACATTTTTATTTTTATTTATAAATCTTTAGTTCAATTTATTTTATTAATAAAATAAAGTAATAAAACCTGAAATGTACTGTGATATATTGTGTTAATGTCTTAATATACAGTCCATTAACTTTTTAATTTTTTAGATTCGTTTCCCAACTGGTAGGTCGTGATCTCTAGAGTCAACATGTCTTGATGATTGCAGGAGACTGCAAAGGGAGGTGATTTAGTAATTAAAAAAAAAAAGAAAAAACCTGATAAACAATGTTCTAGGCTGAATACTCTTTGATTTATATTAATTAATCTAAACGATAAACTTTATATAATTAAAATATTTTAAAATTAACATAAAATTATATTTGTTTATTTTATAAATGTTAAGATATTTGTAATGACTTATACGCAGCATAAACACGATTTTCTGTATCGTTCCGTCGTTTAATGGCTTAAAAGCCTCACTTAATTAAATTTGATTTACTGATTACACTTAATTTACTAATTAATAAAGTAAAAATCACACCATTAAAAAATGTATGTTAAATTCTATTTATTTTTCGGTATAAAATGTTAATAATCAATTAAAAAACATAAAAATATATTAGAAATTTTAGAATTAGTATTATTATTTTATTAATTTATTACTGAAGTAATAATATAATCAGAAAGTTTCATTATATTTTTATTTTCTGATGGTATGAAAAATAAATGATGTACAGCCCAGGATAGCGAAATGACCTCATTAATTGACTAAATGTAATGTGTCTTGGTAAGCGAATTTTTTCCCCTTTATTTTTTTCTTTTTTTAAGATCAGAAATCGATGGCGGATCTTGTAAAGGAGATAGGTGTCTTGGTTAGCACATTTGGTAACGTGTCAGTACAGAAAAGTGATGCGCTAACCAATACATTGTCCTATGGTTGAGAAGATAATTAAAGTTTACAACTTGTTGTTACTGTAAAGACTTCATCAAGAAGCTTCAAGATTTAAAAAAATAATCCAGATTTTTCTTCTTTTTCCTCAAGAAAACTATGTAATCAGTAACAATAAAACATTTTTTACATATTTTTTTTCATTTAAATTGCCGCAATTTAAGTATTTGTGTGTGGAAAAATACTGTAAATGGGGGAAATGTTAATATTTTTCGCTAAATTTAATACAAAATATATAATTAGAAATTTAAATTTTAAATTAATATAAATTCATTTTATGACCTTTCTCATACGTTGAATTAAATGTGCATAATCTATGTTCGATATGTAAATGAATTTCCATGCATAATTTATACGCTTTAACATCTTTCTAACAAATTAGAATATTTTAATTTAAGAAAAATCAATATAGAGTATTAATTTATTAACTTAATAATTTATTTTTCACTTAAAAATCTCTTTAAATTTATACTCGTCAACCTCCAAAATTGTCGACATTAGTCCGAATGCCATTACGAGGGGTCGCGACCTACTGTTTGAGAAACACTTCTGTAAAGTATTTCGTAAAGTCATTCAAGGTTAAATTAATAATAATAATATTAATTTAAATTTAATAACTTACATAATATTAAATCAGAAGTTAATTAATTGAAAATTTCTTTCAGACTACATTAATGAAAAATAAATGTTTTTATATAAAAAGTAATTAAGATTACATTAATTGAAATATTTTTTCTTTTTTTTTTAAATTAAAGAATTAAAAAAACTTTTATTTAATTTTATTTCTAGATGTAATTTTTAATGATTAAATCGAGTTTATTGTAGCAGCTAATACTGGTACATTTAAACAAATATCATAACTAATTTAATTACAGTACTTTAAATTAAATATTANATATTTTTTTTTTAAATTTGACTGTTTAAAGTAAATAGGCCCTTATTTGTATATCGTTTATTAAAGAATCACTATCAGGTGAATATATATGTATATATATTTATATATTATATTTTTTCCATTTTAATATTTACTTTATCTGATGATCTCATTTTTTGCTTCAATAAAGTTATATATATATATTAAACTACTGTAAATGTTTTAAAGATATACATAAAAAAAATTTAAATTGTTTTCTTTGAATACTTAAAAGAGAATGTCTGCTTTATTTTCTTTTAAAAAATTTCAGATACTTTCCTTTTTTCCTCTCCCTCTCTTACATTATCATTTTTTCTTGATTTATCTCTCTCTCCTGTCTTTCTTCATGGTCTACTGCATTTTTGCCAATAACCCAAAAAATCAATTTCTATAAATTGATTTTACGAATATATTATAAAAGATAAAATATTTTATGCTAGATAAATTATAACTAAATTGTATCTAAATTAAAACTCTTTCCCCTTTATAAATTTTGCTGTATAATCACTAAAATGCATGATAAATAATATACATTTATATTCATAAATGCTAAAAATATTAATTACTATTTAAATGGTAAAATAAAATGATTTCTTTTCATTTTAAATTTTATTCTACATATATATACAAGTATATAGTACAGTACATTGAATTTTATATATTAAATTCATTATTCTCATTTATAAAATTTAAAAAAAATGTATATAAAAGTAATATACAAAGTAATTAAGTAAGTAAGTAATATATATACATATTATAAAAAAGGGTATTATACTAATGTGTAAGTGTGTAATATATTATATTTATATATAATTGTGTATTTGTTTGTGTTTGTGGTGTTTATATGTGTTTACATATAAAATACTAGTAATAATATACATAAAATATAATAATATTTAAAACATATATATAAAATAAATAATAAAATATAAACTTATATAAAATTCTAAGGTTATATCTTATGCATATACACTTGAAAGATTATAAAGTCAAAAGTTTTATTTTATTTGATTTTAAAGATTTTTTTAATGTTTTGACTAGAATTATTTTTTAAAAAGTCTCGAAAAATAAATTAATTAAAATTTTTAGGTAAATATTTAGTAAATTTTAAAACAAATTCACATTTTAATTATAGATGTAAGTAAAACGATATAATATAAAATATGAAATATTTTTCTTATAGAAATAGAAAATGTTAACTTATTTTTTAAAAGTATTTAATGTTAAAAATAAATTTTAAAAAAATATTCATTAATGTAATTTTATTGTAATTTGTTTGTTTATTTTTTTTAATTATTAAAATTAAATGACAGAAAGGAAAGACAGTAAATTCCCGAAGTAAATAAATAATATTAAAATTTTTAAAATTTAATTTAAAAATAAATATTTTTTTTT
>NW_019384537.1:378536-417596 GCF_000671375.1 Centruroides sculpturatus | reverse complement strand
TCCATTTTATCATAAAAATATATTTTATTCTCAATTTATTAATAGTAGGAATTGATTCTAAATTGTTTAATTTTTTCATTATTATCTAAATTTAGCATTCTGTATAAAAATAATTTATAATTATAATTAAATTATTTATTAGTTTATTTTTAGTAATAATTTCTTTAAAACTTCATTATTAAAAATGATTAAATTGCTTTAGTAGCTTAATACTTTTTAATAGATTTTTTTATAAGTTTTAATTATCAAAAATGCTTATTTTTTAATTAAATTTTATTAATTACCTTATTTTAAATAATTATTTTAACATGTATTTAATTTGTTTATGCTGCTATCTCAATCAGTCGATCGCGAATTACTTTGCTTAATGTGTGTCAGTAACTAAGAGAAAAAGGTTGAGAAACATTGTTTAAACTAGATTATCTTCTCTTAAATCTCTTAATAACTTTCAATGGTATTGATTATTTTCTATTTAAAATTCTATGAAAATTAACTGAAAATGTTTGCCAAGAATAATCAACTAGAAGTTTTGAAGTTAATTGATTGCTAATGAATTATATGATCCTATGTTTAACGTTTACTTACGTTGAATTGAAGTTTTCCTGATTTAATATCACGATATTATAAAACTTTAATTTCCTATTAACTATGAAAAGTATGAATTTAATAATTAAATAAATCCCATTTTAAATATTTTATAAAACAATTGATGATGAATTATGGCATCGTGATGAGCGGTATGTTTCTCGATTTTTGATCTGTTAGTTTGTCTGTCCAGCCACAACCAAACTGAAGCATGGTTTAAAAGGCTGATATATGAGACTTTGAGGACCTCACATTTTTAAATGTGATACATATAAAATGAAAATAAAAGGCTTTGAGGCTTCTATATGTATCATTTTAGTAGGAGAGGCCTGTTATATGTTATGGCTTAGGGCCAAAACAAGTTTAAGTCTAGCACTGTGTAATATTTTAGATGCAATTTTAACAACTGTAAGAGTTAAATTACTGAAAATTTTATAAGTTTAGTTAAAATTTTATTATTAAATATTAATAATATATAAAATATTTATGTATAAGTAAAGATTAATTTTTAAAATCATTCCTAATTCCTAATTTGATTAGAAGTTGGCTGTAAGGAATTCACCAGTGTAACATAAAGAGATGCGCATTATTAAATCAGATGTATACGTATATCAAAGAAATTCAGAAAATGCAAAAAAAAAAATTATATACTAATAAATAGAAAAAGTTGATTTTACAGAAATTTCTTTCTGTAACAAATGGAAGATTGCTGTATCTTCAACATAGCTAAGTTATTCATATGACCTTCCCATTGGTAACATGTAAAATAAAATATCATACTCTATATATTTATCAAAGAAAGGAAAAGTTTTCTTTCTCTTTTCTAGACGAAAGGAAATTGAACTTAGTTATTATTCTAATAAAATTTATGATGTACTCCTCCACCATCACAAATAAAAGCACTGTACTATAATTTTATATAAATAACAGTTTGATAAATTTCCGTAAGAATCTTTGTTGATAGGAACATACTTGAATTGAAAATTCGTTACTTTAATAATTTATTATTAAAAAATACTAATAAAAATAACTTAAATATAGATTTAAGACAATTTTTCGATTTAATTAATAAAATTGCTTTTTGCCAGCATAAAAGATGTGCAGTTTCGATTGCTTAATTATCATGTAACCGCTTTAATTTTCTAAATAAAATTTTAATTAATTTAATTAAGAATATTTATAATCATAGAGAAAAACATTGATTTTATATAATCTTAAAAATTCTTCTTTTTTTATGGAAAGGAGAGCTTTAATAAGAGGATGTGCAGAGAATCTCGATAAGCTTCTATCTTACCTTAAATTCTAAATTCAGATGGCAAACAATCTAGACTATATTGGTACATGAACTGTTTGAAATTTTCAACATTTCGAATTCTCCTGGTTAGATCACAATATACTGTAAGTACCTTATTGTCAAAGAAGAAAGAAAAGACATAAGAAGATATATCCAGGAGGATTAGAAAATTTTTTCCAACTTTAAACAGTTTGTGTGTCAATACAATTTTTTCCAGTAAAATTTTCAAAAATTCTAAAAAGAAACTGAAAAATTAAATTAAAATACTTTTATTCTATATTTTTATATATTACTTCTTCCTCGGGTTTATTCTTATTCCCTAAAATATCATAGGGAAATTGCTTTCTATAACAAACATCTACAAGAAGGTAAAAAATAGAAATCATATAAATAAATTTTACATTCTATTATACAGCCAAACTTCGATAAAGCGCCACCTTGATAAAGCGCTAATAAATACTGCTGAACGGATCTTTCCCATAAATATTAAATAGACCACCTTTCACTATCTCTGAATTACTAATGTTCTGTTCGATTGGTTGAGATATTACACATTTTTTACGTAAGTTTGACGTCATTCTTTAGAATTTCTCAATATAAAATTGAAGAGATGACATCAAATCGACGTATAGTGTATTGCAAACAGCATTGTGGCTAAATCATGTGATTTTTAAACTCGAACTCGTACGTAGACCTCGCTACTACATATAAATTCTTATCACTTGAGGTTACTCAGTATAGCACCCACACCCGATTTAATACCAGATGGTGCTACATCGAGTTTTGACTATATTTTTTTGAAAATGCAAGATTCTTATTGTTATAAAATTATAATAGAAATATTTTAATTTTTAAAAATTTAGAGCAGTTAGTTCTCTTGCAATTTAACGTTATACAGTATTTGTTTATCTTTATTGTTTGCTCAGGAGAAGACTCATATTGTGTGTGTGGCATTCCCCTTTCTAATAGTTTCTAAATAAATAAATAATTGTTAGTTTTAAAATATAAATAAAATGCAAAATTGAATAATTATTATTCAAAAAATTAAAATTATATATAAAAATTAAAATTACAGTAGAACCCCTCTAGTCCGCCCTCGGATAGTCCGTCACTCCGGTTAATCCGACCGTGGTCAAAGTCGAGAAACTTGTCCCGACTCGTCGGTGACTCACCGTCTGTAGCGTTTTTCTGTGTTCGTTACAGTATATGTTTTACATTGTGTGTACGTGTACAGTTTTATGTGTGTTTTCAACATGTCAGGAGTGAAACGTAAACACGTTACTCTTTCATTAAATGAAAAATTAGTAGTGCTACAAAGACTAGACAAAGAGGAAGATTGTTTATTTTACTTTTTTCTGATAATCCGACCTTTTTTGCGTTCCGACCATATCCCCAGTCCCAAAGGTAACGGATTAGAAAGGTTCTACTGTACTATAAAAATTAAACAATCGAAGTAAGCATTTTATTCTGATAGGTATATAAATAATTTATTTTAAAAATGTAAGTATTTAATGTCATTTAAATGGATGTTTTATTTGATTTCTTATCTAAAGTAATCATTCAAATAAAAATCCTTGTACTCTTCTCGTCTTCAAATCAATGTATTTGATTAATCAATTCGACTGTTTGTTAAATTTTAAATTTAGTCAACGGGCAGAAATTAACATTATTACTCGATTTCTAACAATTGTAAGAGACCGTTGATATGTTAAAACTTGTTTATACTTGTTAAATCTTGCATACTTTTGTTTTTATTTCAAATTCTAAACTAGCAGAGAAAAATGAATTATTGTTTAATATTCTTTCAGAATTTGTATTTAATTAACTCTCTGCCTGTATATAAGTATGTATGTATATTATATTATAAAACATCGATAATTTAATTTTTTTATGAAAAAATGTAATAAAAATAGAATTTCCTTAGTATTATAATAAATTTCCAATTGCTAACTTTGTTATTGAATATTTCATACTTTTGCAGAAATAATAAATAAAATAAATAATCTTGTTAAAGAATGAATAAAGTAAAGTAATTTTCAATTCAAAATGAAAGTTTTTTATGCATAGACTCCTTTCAAATTATAACAAATGCAATTTCTCCCCCTGAAAAAAAACAAAATTAATATGTGACATTCTTCATTAAATATATATAAATATTTTATAGAGTGATTTCTTTAGAATTTAATTTTTTTTAGAATTATATAAATAAAATAAAGTATTATGCATCTATCTTTTAAAATTAGTTCTTTAAAGGTTAAAATTGTTTATATACTTTCGTGTATATTGTTAACTTGTTTAGTTCTTGATTATATTATATGTTAATGAGAAGCAGCAAAGTAATCATCGATCGATGTTTAAAGTTGATTAAATTTAATATACAAATAAATTAGAAATTCCTGATCTAAAATTTTGTATATTAATATTTAAAATGTTTATAATAAACTTAAAGAACGATATCAATAAATTGTATAGTGATTTTTTTTAAATTTGTTTTCAGCATGAATAATTAAGTTATATTTAACCAATATAAATATGCATTTAAATCCTACTGTTTTGTTATTGTATTTAATAGCAATAATCAAGATATAAGAAGTATATTCTAAGTGTTGCTCTTAGTTTGCTGCAAAAACACTAGAATTAACACACAATAAAATAAACATATGTACAGTACTATAACAATGTTGTACAGAGTATTATTCACACACGTTAACAGTGGGTATGTGTAAAGAATATCTAGAAATTTATTTTATCTTTATTAAAATAAATATAGTGTTTATATGCGCAGCAAACGAACAGATCATTTTTTACTTTCCCGGCTATTATATACAGTATAATATAGGGAGAGTATGGTCTTGATCAAAAATGACCCAAGATTTTTACATTCAGGAGACATAGAAATGTCGAAAATGCAAGTAATTTGTGGGTTTTTTTCTTTATGTATAAGTTAGTGTGTGGGGCATGACTTTGTTCATTCGATTTGAAGCTTAACTCCTGCGCCTTTTTTGTCGAAAATTTACAGGAAGATTTGTGTATTAGAGGCATTGATGCTATTAAATTTTGGTGGTTAAAGGTCAAGGGGATAGGGAGATAGAGGGGGAATCATTTGTATGTCATCTCGAGTAGGGTCGGACTTTAACGGTTTGGTTTTATTCGTTTACGACAATGCGACATAATGGGCGATTAGCTGATGGGAATGCCTCCCAGGAGGTCCTTAATGGGAAATTGGCCCCTATTTAGATGTTACTAACGTGAAGAAAACCCGGAAAACTCCACGAAACCAGTTCGCTGGCGAGGCGCGAAACCACGACCAAACAGTAAGTGTTCAGTGGTTTTATCCACTCAACCATGGTGGTCGACTTTATGAAGATTTTACTAGTTATTAGCATTTATGATTTTTTTTTACAAAACTCATCTCTATCCTCAAAATTAAGAGTTTTGCCATTTTAAAATAAAATCTCACAATAGATGGTGCCACACACAATTTTAAAGTTTGGCCAGGAAAGTTACACAGCTTGTTGCTGAATTTTTAATATCGATAAAACTGTGAAAGATACTTTACTAAAAAATAATATTGTATTACCAATTAAATCTGGTATTCGATTTTTAAAAAATTATAATGAATTTAATTTAATTTAAAAGGAATCTTTAAGAAAAACATAAAACAAAGTGTAAAATTTCATGGATGTTTGAACACTGTTTCTACTTCTACGTATTAAATTAAGTAGACATCGAGAAAATTTGAGCCTGGAGAATAAACAATTGCAATAACTTTGATACTCAATTTTAAAAGTTGAAGCACAATGACCTAACACGAACGGGATCATTTTTTATTCTGGACCTCGCTGTTCTTTCACTCTTTATAACAGTACAATGTCTAGAATAAAGAATTGGGTGTGTGAAACGACTATGTCACCTGTTATCATCATCAGTAAAAGAACAGCTTTAGATGTTTTTCCTTTAGAGGAAC
Source organism: Centruroides sculpturatus (assembly GCF_000671375.1). NCBI lineage: Eukaryota > Metazoa > Arthropoda > Arachnida > Scorpiones > Buthidae > Centruroides > Centruroides sculpturatus. Next base: position 411,750 of record NW_019384537.1, on the reverse strand, counting down.
TATAGAACTATGTATTAAACAAACTCCTTATATATATAGGCCTATATAAACACAATTTAAACAATTAAAGTAGTGAAAATTTAAGACAAAATTCGATCAATAAGATAATTTAAAAATTTTAATTACAAGTAGGCATCATTTCACTTCGAATTGATTTTCAGAAGATTCTTTTGAAGTATTTTCATAATTTAAAAACTGGGATTTCATCATAAATTGATTTTAATTAAATTATTTATTGAAAAAAATAGGAAAAATTCGAAAAATCTTTACAAAAAAAACGATCTTCTACTTGTCTTTTTAAATTAATTTACGCATTTAATCTTTACATAAATTCAGAAACTTTATTTAAAATTTTAAAAGGTGTTTAATGTTCTTCCCATCAGAAACTATATTCATTTATCATAATTAAATACAACAATCAACCTCTACTATAAGGTCATAAAAGTATTTTTGTATCTCAATTTAAAACAATGTAGCACTAAAATTACTAAAGTGATGAAACTGTTAAACGTTAATATTTTTATAATGTAAAATTACAATAGAAATTTAATAAAATATAAATAATCGTAATGCTTGTGTATGGATGTTTGCCACTCATTTTAGATAATTAAGTCGTCATTAAACAGTTATACGATAGAATTATGCTAATGTGCATTTTGCACAGTTTCAAATATTTTCAACTGATCGTGTTTCAACAATAAAAATTCTTTCCTCTATCAATATAAACATGAAAAATTTCAATAGAACTGTGAAGAAATTTTCATGTATTTTTCATATATTCCTCAAGATCTAACTAGTACCTTGAGGAATATGTAAAATTCCTCTATGTTGCTAGATGATTTCAATTTTCAGGGTGTAATGCTCATAGGATAAATATACAAGAATTTTTATTGTGTTTTCTTAATTTTGTTTTAATTTTTAAAGAAATGGATATAAACTTAAATGTTTTCTCTTCATTTTTGTTTTATTATGAAACACAAGTAACACTTTTTAAGTATGAGATAATATTGGTAGGCTATATGTTGTTCAACATTTATACAATATTAAAAAAATTCAGCATCGAGTTTCTTAAGTTTCCCGACAACATTTAGTGGTACCATCTGTTACGATATCTTATTAAAACGTTTTTATATTTTTAATTATTATAAAATGCCAAAAAACTTATTTTTGGGGGTAGGGATAGATTTTATAGAAAAAATTGTAAATGCGATTAACGAGTAAAATCGTTATTAAGTCAGACCCCACTCGATTATGACACGCAACCCCCTTTACCTCCTCACTCCTCTACCTTTAGTCACCAAAATTTAATACCACCAATATGTACAAATGAAGCGTTTGTTGATTGCAGCACCAAAAATGCCACAGTAGTAAGTTTTTTTCTTTTTTGTATTTATTTCAATGTAAAAAGCTTTAAGTTTCCATTAATTTATTATATTTTATAAAGATATATACAATATAATAAGTATATATATACATTATAGATTTATCCCAAAATGAATAAGCATAATTTCGAGTTAAAGTTTTAAATATTTTACTTTTATTTGATATATACCGGTTATCGTGATTAAAATAACCATATTCAACGTTCTACAGAGATAGTAGTCCAAGTGCAACCAAATTTGGTATGGTGACATTTCAAAACAACCGAAAGTCATTAAATTAAACTATATAAATGAAGAAGAAAATATATTTTATTGTAAATATTTTTAATAATTAATTATTTAAAATTATTAAATTTCAGAATCAGAAAAAGTTTATTGTCTATTGGGAATTACTTCCCTATTACAAGGGGTTGTAGTTTCATGTGTCCATATTTATCTTTACTAAAACAATATTTTTCCATTAATTGTTTAATTTGCACTTATTACTCGCGTACATATTCACATATTCTTTAATTTAATTTATTTTGTTATTATAAGTTTCTATTATTTTACAAAAATAATTATAAATATTNTCCACATTATTTACTCTAATTTTTATATGTAAATATTTCCTATAAATTCATTTATCTTAATAAATTTTACAGTTAAAATGCATTTTATATGTAAAATGTAAATGTTTATTTTGTAATATTTTATTTTCGAAAAATAGAAATTAATTTTTTTATGTTTTTAAAAGTAGGTTACGATAAATCACCATGAAAGTTAATAGTTACCAAACGGATATTTAATGATTTCTATGTACAAGAAACTGGAGATGTCAACATAATGAATAGGTTTAATTAAAATATTCCCTGGGGTTGTGACAAGTACCTTATTATCAGAAAATAAAAGTTTGAGAGAATCTTTTACTAAAAGATTATTTGACAATCTTTCAGGAAATTTACTATTAAGACAATAATTAAATATTATAATTTAGTTTCTCCTAAAGGAATTTGTAATTTTTCTGTAAAACTGGGGAAAAATCACCTTTTTTTACCAACAAAAAAAGCACGAAATTGAAAAAACGAGTGTTTTTTTTTTCTGTAGAATTTCAGGATTTTTTAATAATGAAATTAGTATAAAATTAAAATTTCTATGCTAATTCCTTAGAAAAGTATTAATTTTTAATATAAATTTATTGAAATTAAATATTACAAGCGGCCCAAAAGTTAGTTAAACGTTCTCTGCCTTGTGTTACAATTTGTGAACATGAAGGTTAAAATAAATTTGGAACGATCTTTCTCTATTTAATTATATCAATTTGATAAAATTCTAATTAATCTTGTAAAAAATCTGCAATTATAATACTATATTATTTAGTAATACATACAGGGTAAACCAGTGATCCAAAAGTCGGTTAACTGTAGCACAGACTGTGTTCCTGTTCTATTTTCTACCTAATTCTACTAAAATTACATACAATTATTTACAAAATATGATAAAATTTAGCCATTATACCAGTTAACTGACTTTTGGGCAATATTTACTAATGAAAAATACAGTATTACAATTTCAGTTTGTTATTTATTAATAAACACAGGGTGATCCAAAAGTCGGTTAACTGCTATAATGGTTAAATTTTGTCTTATTTTGTAACAAATTGTACCAAAATTAATGTAATATTACTGGAATTAGATAGTATTTGCTTAGTTAACTGACTTTTGGGCCACACTGTATTTATTGACATATAATACATTATATGTGAATGCAGGCTCAAAATTAAATTGATGTAAAGTACTTGTTATGTAAGTTTATGCAAACTATTAGGGATAATATACACACAAGTTACTAATACTGATGATGATGAAGATGGACATACGCAAATATCTCATCTTGTAACACAAACAGCAAACTACCGAACTATAACTTTACTATTTAATTCATTTAGACTATATTAAATGTGGCAAACAATATTTGAACTTACTTGAAAATAATAATAATAAATATTTTAAATTATTAGATTTTATTATGAGAGTAAGGAAGGCCAGACAAACAGACGGATGACAATGGGAATTTATAGGCCTACAATTTTTCAAATTTTAGCCCAATTAATTTTTACAGGCAGAATTTATATATAAAGCAAATATAATTTAAGGCCACATTCTACAAAGCCATAAAACACCAGTCGTGAGTTCGGGAACTGGCCACATGAACTTTTGAAGATTTTCTGTGTCTAACACCTAAACAGGAACCAGTTTTCCATAGAAAGTCCACCCAGGAGGCAGGACTTTCTATAGGAAACTGAGGCCTTAAGCAGTAGATTCATAAAATGAAGTCTTAAAATCCTCATTCAGTGAGGCTATATCTTAAGGTATCATGCTACGAGGGTATACAGATTAAGGCTCCATTGAACGAGAAACTCAAGCTAACACCTTCGGGCCTTGTGCTTTTATATTTATAATTTATTTGGTTTTACATGCTACAGTTTAATGTTGCAACAAATCTAAATTAACTCTGCGTTAATTAATAACATTAAAAATAAAATAAATAAATAAATTAGAAAAAAATACATTAATTTATACCTTAACACATAAATTACTTAAATTTTAATTCATATATATATATCCCCCCAAAAATATTTACTTTAGTAATTAAAACTGATATTTTTTCTAATTAAACATCAATTAATTTTAATGATTTCTGTGTAAATTTCATGTCTAATTAATAATGTTATTTGTTTTAATTACAATTAAGGAATTAATGAATTTTGAAAATATTTCCCCCTTTCCACATTATTTACTCTAATTTTTATATGTAAATATTTCCTATAAATTCATTTATCTTAATAAATTTTACAGTTAAAATGCATTTTATATGTAAAATGTAAATGTTTATTTTGTAATATTTTATTTTCGAAAAATAGAAATTAATTTTTTTATGTTTTTAAAAGTAGGTTACGATAAATCACCATGAAAGTTAATAGTTACCAAACGGATATTTAATGATTTCTATGTACAAGAAACTGGAGATGTCAACATAATGAATAGGTTTAATTAAAATATTCCCTGGGGTTGTGACAAGTACCTTATTATCAGAAAATAAAAGTTTGAGAGAATCTTTTACTAAAAGATTATTTGACAATCTTTCAGGAAATTTACTATTAAGACAATAATTAAATATTATAATTTAGTTTCTCCTAAAGGAATTTGTAATTTTTCTGTAAAACTGGGGAAAAATCACCTTTTTTTACCAACAAAAAAAGCACGAAATTGAAAAAACGAGTGTTTTTTTTTTCTGTAGAATTTCAGGATTTTTTAATAATGAAATTAGTATAAAATTAAAATTTCTATGCTAATTCCTTAGAAAAGTATTAATTTTTAATATAAATTTATTGAAATTAAATATTACAAGCGGCCCAAAAGTTAGTTAAACGTTCTCTGCCTTGTGTTACAATTTGTGAACATGAAGGTTAAAATAAATTTGGAACGATCTTTCTCTATTTAATTATATCAATTTGATAAAATTCTAATTAATCTTGTAAAAAATCTGCAATTATAATACTATATTATTTAGTAATACATACAGGGTAAACCAGTGATCCAAAAGTCGGTTAACTGTAGCACAGACTGTGTTCCTGTTCTATTTTCTACCTAATTCTACTAAAATTACATACAATTATTTACAAAATATGATAAAATTTAGCCATTATACCAGTTAACTGACTTTTGGGCAATATTTACTAATGAAAAATACAGTATTACAATTTCAGTTTGTTATTTATTAATAAACACAGGGTGATCCAAAAGTCGGTTAACTGCTATAATGGTTAAATTTTGTCTTATTTTGTAACAAATTGTACCAAAATTAATGTAATATTACTGGAATTAGATAGTATTTGCTTAGTTAACTGACTTTTGGGCCACACTGTATTTATTGACATATAATACATTATATGTGAATGCAGGCTCAAAATTAAATTGATGTAAAGTACTTGTTATGTAAGTTTATGCAAACTATTAGGGATAATATACACACAAGTTACTAATACTGATGATGATGAAGATGGACATACGCAAATATCTCATCTTGTAACACAAACAGCAAACTACCGAACTATAACTTTACTATTTAATTCATTTAGACTATATTAAATGTGGCAAACAATATTTGAACTTACTTGAAAATAATAATAATAATAATAAATATTTTAAATTATTAGATTTTATTATGTAAAACTGAAAATGTGATTAACGGTGCTTTTTAATTAAATATGAAACGTGAAAGCAATTATAATAATAAAAGTACATTTTTTATATATTTATAACTTTCTGAACTTAATAATTTTAAGTATAAACTACATATTTTTGAAGGTAGAAGACAACATCTAGGAAGAGAAACACGTTTGATTCTATATAGGAACCGAACCTCCATGCCTTGAAGAAATATATGAATTAAGTTCCCATTCGGAAATTAAAATAATAAATTTGTTTTCATTGCTTGAATAGTTCAATTTAACCTTACTCTGGGAATAATACTCAAAAACATAGAATATAATATTTCAATAAAAGACCAAGCATTCCTAACTTTCATTATCATATTCCAAGATTAAACTTCGTGTCTTCAAAATATAAAAAATTCTGTAAAATTTCTTGAACAAACACCTGACTCAAGATATAAAAATCTTAAGTTAACAAGTGACTTAATATATTTATAGAAGTTGTTTTATAGTGTTAAAGAAAGACTTGATATTTCCAAAAAACTAATAACTTCTTTGAATGTCATACAAATATATAATTCTTATTCCTCCAGCTATACATAGAACCACTCCATTCTTAGGCACGTTATTTAAAGTTTAAATTGTACTCGGGCACAAGTTTAATTTAATCCTCATCCTTCTTTAAGTGTACAAAGGTACACTTAATTATCATTTAATACCTGACAATACGACTTTCCATGAAGATACTTGTTGTATTTGATGTTTTCTCCCCTTTTAATACACCATTATTCGTGGTCAAAGGTACAAGAATCTTGAATAAACACGTGACTCGTATTTTTGAATTTTAGTGTTTTATTAATAAATCAGGCACTCATTAATTTTACAAAAAAAATCTTCCAATTTTTAAAAATATTTCTATTTTAATTATAAGTATTTTACAAACTTTTAAGTACTTATAAGATCTCATTTAGATTTTGAAATTATATAAAATCTTTTCTAAAGTATTTTAAAACTACGTGTAAATTTAATTAATAATAATTATATTTTATTCTCATTACAACTACTTTAGAATTATATTCATCTCCACTCTTTCTCAATTATACTCCAAAGCATCATAGAAAAATAAATGAAACTTGAATTTTTCTACAAAAATACCTACTTATAAAACTTTTTAAAATTTTAATTTTAATTAAAATCTTTGAATGTGTTTCTAATTTTAATTTAATCACTTCATTTATATATTTTAATGTCATTAATATACAAGATACATAAATAATATAATAGTTTAAGAGGGAATATTTATTAGAAAATTTCAAATAAATTAACAAAATTTATCGAATTAATATTTAAATAAGCTTATATATAAAGTATTAACAAATATATTTTGTTTAAATTTTAAATTATTTTACGTGTATTTTAAAAGTTAAACAATAATTATCTTTTGTAAATTTGTTAGAAAATTTCATTTAATATGCTAAAATTCATTGATTTAAATCATTAAAACTGATGTATCTTTGCATTGATTTCATGTATTAGAATAGTTTTCATAAATCAAAACTCTTAAACAAAATTATATCGATTTTTCTAAGGATAAAATAATAAAAATAATTTATCTTTTCCCAAAAATATATGTATTCTGTTCGATCGAATTAAAGTAAAATTTATCAAATTCAAAAGTTTTATTTATTTTCATACTTTAGAATAAACTAATCTGGAAATTGTTCACAAATATTAAAAATCCAGCAAACAGTTGTGTAACTTTCCCGGAGAATAAGATTAAAATTGTGTGTGACGCCATCTGTTATGTCATTTTAAAAACTTTTTATATTATTAATTATTATAAAATGGCAAAAGCTTAATTTTGTAGGTAGATATGAGTTTTATAAATAATTGCAAATGCTCGACCCAACTCGAGATATGATATATTAACCCCCTCCATCTCTCCATCGCCTGGACCTTTAACCATCAAAATTTAATAGCATCAATGCCTGTAATAAACAAACCTCACTGAAAAATTTCAAAAAATTTCGACTAAAGGCACAGGAGTAATTAAGCTTTAAAGAGGGTAAAGCTGACTCGATATAGTAAATTTTCAAAGGACTGTGCTAAACTATTCACTATATGAATAGAGAATAAGAGGAATCAATAAAGTAGTTTAGTATAAAGTGGAAATTTACTATATCGAGTAGTTACTATATCATGAGCCCCAAAATAGTGAATTATTTCGTTGGTTCTTGCTGTTCTTTCTGTATATAGTCAACTCTTGGATAGCGAATAGTTTAGCACAGTCCTTTTGAGAGTTCACTGTATTTTATATAAATTATTCTAAGTATAAATCAAGCTGATATATATTATAGGGATTTATGAGAATAATAATTGTCTCTCAAATTCTAATAAATTTAAAATAAATTTTTCTTATTTTTTTTCCTGAAAATTCACAAATAAAAAATAAAAATCTGCAGTAAAAATATCGCCTAAAGGATTGAGATGATTTTTAGGAAAGAAAAACTTTTAGGAAAGAAATTAATATATAATAAATTAAATTATATATGAACTTAACTTATTACTTTTTAATATAATATATAAATTATTTTATTATTATTTAGTTAAATATAATAAAAATTAACTTCTTGAATTTTCTCTAAAACTTTAGAAATAAAAATAAAAAGTCAAATNAAATTGGGAGCAATATTTAAATATTTAATAAAAATTTAAATTAATAAAATTTTTATAATTATAAACATACTTTTAACGTAAATTTTTAAGCATTCGACAGCAAAAATATGACATTTATAGATATTAAAATGCTATAAAATTGTATTTTTAAAAAAATATATAAAGATTAAAATAATTTTATATGTAAAAATGATTAAATTTTCGATTTAAAATTCCCTTCAGAAAATTTATGTTATTTAAAGCGTAAAAATTGATTTATATATCTATGAATCCTATCGCGATAAATCAAATTTATTTAAAAGATTTCTGTAACATTTCTTGACTTACATCATGACTACATTTTTAGAAAAAAATTCCAGTAAAGGAAAATAAAAAATAAAGTCGAGAACCGTCAATAAATCCAAATCATTCCGATTACCTTCCATCATATTTTTGTGTCCAATAAAAAAGCTGTTAAAGTTGTTCAGCATTTTCAAGTAGTGAAAAGAAGACTGGATAAGATAGATAACTCGACATCAGACATAAAGATCAACAGGGAGGAAATACAACATTTTTAGTTGCAAAGCAAAATTGTAATAAAAAATAAAAAAAAATTCTATGGCAATAATATATAAAAATAGTCGATAAAACAGAAATGAATCTTAAAAATCGATTGTATAAAATTGTATAAAAATGGAATTTATATATTTTACTTAAATTATTAAAGATAATTGTACCTAGAATCTACTATAAAGAATGCGGTACGTTGTGTTATAGAATATTTCATTTATAAATTATTTATGAATTTTTAAGTTTTTCCTTGGTGGTGGACTGTTTGTTTTTACCTTCTCGTATCTTCAAAAATTCATTATTTGTGCATTTTTAAGAAATATCAATATTAGCGAATTTTTAATTTTCTCTCACTGAAAGCATAAACATATCAATTTTTCTAAATAAAATTATATCTTAGATTCGCGAATCTTAGTTGTCTATAGATATATACCGTTCTATTCAAATTAGTTACCTGTACATAATTCTGTGCATCCTAGTTGCTTCTATATTAGTTCCATATTTCTTAGTTTTTTATGTTAGTTCTAATGAAGCGTGCAAATTAAATATAACTTAAGATAAAGAAATATCTAATTTTACTCCTATACTGTAGATTTTAAATATAAACTATAATATAGGCAGAATTTTAACAATATATTTTATATCTTCATAAAGAATGTACAGTAAATATATATTATAGAGGTGTTAATTTAATAAAATTGTTTTTAAAAAATGTCATGTTTAAAGAAAAATTTTATATTTTGTTAAAATTTTATTTAAAATAATAAATCTCAAAGATATAAATATAATTTCTAACTTAAAACATTAATTTTTAAAGCATTACAATTAATTAATTTTAAATGCGAAATGTATAAAATTAAAATTTATTAAAATTTTCGAGAAAACATTTAAAAATACATTATTTAAACTATAAATAAATGTTTAAATTGGGAGCAATATTTAAATATTTAATAAAAATTTAAATTAATAAAATTTTTATAATTATAAACATACTTTTAACGTAAATTTTTAAGCATTCGACAGCAAAAATATGACATTTATAGATATTAAAATGCTATAAAATTGTATTTTTAAAAAAATATATAAAGATTAAAATAATTTTATATGTAAAAATGATTAAATTTTCGATTTAAAATTCCCTTCAGAAAATTTATGTTATTTAAAGCGTAAAAATTGATTTATATATCTATGAATCCTATCGCGATAAATCAAATTTATTTAAAAGATTTCTGTAACATTTCTTGACTTACATCATGACTACATTTTTAGAAAAAAATTCCAGTAAAGGAAAATAAAAAATAAAGTCGAGAACCGTCAATAAATCCAAATCATTCCGATTACCTTCCATCATATTTTTGTGTCCAATAAAAAAGCTGTTAAAGTTGTTCAGCATTTTCAAGTAGTGAAAAGAAGACTGGATAAGATAGATAACTCGACATCAGACATAAAGATCAACAGGGAGGAAATACAACATTTTTAGTTGCAAAGCAAAATTGTAATAAAAAATAAAAAAAAATTCTATGGCAATAATATATAAAAATAGTCGATAAAACAGAAATGAATCTTAAAAATCGATTGTATAAAATTGTATAAAAATGGAATTTATATATTTTACTTAAATTATTAAAGATAATTGTACCTAGAATCTACTATAAAGAATATAATAGGTCAGCAGTCCTCAACTGGTAGTATGCGTATCCCTTGTGGTACGTAAGAAGGAGCAATTAGTGCTTCGAGTCAAAAAGCTGAGAGGATAAACGAGTGAAAAGGGTTGAGAATGGTATAAAAATAAAAGTTTTAATTTGCATATTATCCTTAAATCCTCAAGAATGATTACATTCTAGTTGTATTTAATTACAATTGTTCTTAAGAAATTTAAGAATAATTGTCATTAAATTTAATTATAATCGGCTAGAAAAATGAAATAATAGATCATCAGTTCTCAACTGGTGGTACGCGTACTCCTTGTGATACATAAGAAGAATCAAGTACTGTTTCGAATCTACAGGCAGAAGAGTAGGCGAGTGAAAAAGATTGAGAATTACAGCATTATGTAATTATTCTAGACTAAGGAGTCTCAATGTATTTTGCCTGTCGACCCCTTTCCAAAATTACATTTAATTCTCTGGTCCCTTCTATACTGATATAAAATACGAATAAATTATAAATAGGATAAAACAAAATTCATTTATTCATATTTTATATCAGTGTAGAAGGGGATCAGAGAATTAAATGTAATTTTAGAAAGTTATAATTATAGTTAATTATAGTTAAAAATACAATAAAAATAGTAATTGATACTGTATATACTTACGTTGTATCAAATAAAACATATAATTTTGAATTTTTATTTATCCTTAAATTTATTAATGAAATATATTTAATTAAGGATAATTTTTATATGTCCAGCGACCCCAAATGACCCCTAGTAATTTATCGATCCCAAATAACTGGTTTGATCTCCCAAGGAGTCAAACCAGTTATCTGGGGGTAGGGTCGATAACTCATTTATCCAGATTGGAAATACCTAGGATAGGCCCAGATAATTCGTTTTGACCAGGTTGAGAACACCTGTTCTAGCCTATACAATTATATATTTGTATTAACGATAATAATACTTTTATATTGAAAAAATGACAGAAAATATTAAATTTTTGTAATATTTCAAACAGGAAAAAAATTTACTTTATTCTCTTCTTGCATCAGCATCAAGAGCTTGTTTTTTTTTTGTTTACGCTTCATAAATTTTCATATAAAAGAAAAGATTTATTCACTTTTTCCCCCTTAAAACATGCAAAAATCCTATTTTATATATAAAACAGATATTCAGAATATATGAAGAAGAATAATTTAGCCACTATTTATACTTTTTACAGCATAAATAATGACTAAATTACACTTCTTCACATGCTAGATGTAACTCAAATTGTATTAACGCTGTGTTAAAAGCAGCATAAACAGATAAAAACTTTCAATTTAAATATTAAAAAATGTAAATAAAAATGTGATAAACAAAATAATTAGAAAACACAAAAAATGACAATAAAATTACATTATTTTATTAGATTTCTGGAATAAAATCCATTAAAAATGACGATAAAAATTTACGAGGATGGCAAAGTGTTTATAACTAATTAATAAAATCATTATAAATATTTTATATAAGGAAATATATATTACGTTAATATTAAGGATAGTTGCACAGCTAATTAATTAGTTACGAAGGACGTGTGCAATGTCCTTAATAATCAATTAATTATCAAACTGCAATTTGTATTCTATATTACAGGTTCATATCTTTCCTTCTAATATAACATATCGCGGAAAAAATTGCTTAAGAAAAAGATAAAATATGTCATCTTGCCCATAGCCAGAGGTAAGATGACAAATTATGTATTTTATGGAAGTTATGATACGATTATATCATTCGTGAGAGCAAAAAAGACATATTTTCTTGTAGAATTTCTTGACAAAAATCCTTTAAGAACGCATCAACCAGTTGAAAGAATCTCGATTTCTTTGTGTGAATTTGTAATTTAATTAATTTTTTTTTTAGTAAAATCACGATTTTGTAATGGTTTTAATTAGTAAAAATTTATTATAATAAAATAAAATAATGTTATTCACTACTTAAGAAACTCGCAATATAAATCTATATGAAAATTCAACAAAGGGTTGCGTAACATTCCCGGCAAGAGTTAAAATTGGATATGGTGCAATCTGTTACAAAATTTTATTTTAAAACGTTTTTATATTATTAAATAATAAGAAGAAAAGTCTTTTTTCTTATTATTTAATAATAATAAGAAAAAATTAGATTAAGTAATTTAAGAGTAAAATCGTCATTAAGTCCGACCACAGTCGAGGTATGAAAAGTGACCTCCATTATTTCCTCACCCCCTTGCCTTTAACTAGAAAAATTTAATAGCATCAATCCCTTTAATACATAAACTTCCCAGAAATATTTCAGAAATATTTGACAAAAGACATACGAATTATTAAGCTACAAAGCGAATAAACAAAGTCGTGCCCCCATACACATTCGCACTAATATCCATACATACAAGAAAGAAAACCCTAAACTTTTTTTGCATTTCTCGACGTTTCAGGATCTACCGAGTTCAAAAATGTAAAAATCTAAACAGGGGGTCATTTATTTTAACTAAAAATAAATTCAATGTAAGTTATTTTAATTATCTTTAATTTTTTAAAAGGTTAAAACTTGTACGCGAATACCTCACAAGATAACATTTTCAATTTACAAAGACAAAGACTTTTCTACCAATTTTACACAATTGCAATTTAAAATTTATTTAATTAAATTTTTAAAAGTAGCTAAATGTAAATAAAAATGATAAAGAAAATATTTTTATACGGATAAACCAAGTTAAAAATGTATAAAAACGGGTTTTGTATCATATAATTTATTAAATTCTAATACTAAAAGATATTGTTGAACGATTATTTCTGTAAATATTTTATAATTGTTTTATAGTGAATTTTATGTATTTTTAATATATAAAATTGATAAATTCATTATGAAATTTGTTCTAAAAGTATTGTACTGTGCTGAATTTTTAAAAGTTTTTGTCAATAAGATTAATTTTAAATAAGTACATAGGAAAAATACTTTTATACCAGCATGCATGTTTATTCGTAAAGAGCATTTTCAATTTAGTTAGATCCTCCTTAGGCTCTTTGCCATGATAATAAAATACAATAACATAGAATACGAACAATTATTTATTGTAACGACATCACAATGCAGGGCTGCAATCTTTAATCATCTATTAATTTTCGGAGTCCTCCGACTATTACGCTTTCCATGGCTGCATATACTTTTGGAATCAAACTGATCCAAACTTACTTTGATCGTTGAAATCGTGTATACAAACGAACTATAGCGATCTGATCAATCCCTATCCGCATAAACAAACGCCAACTAGGATCAACTGGATTGCGATAAAATTCTGATCCGAGCGGAGAGTAAAATAGTTTGGATCGGATAAAAATGATTAAAGATGGCTTAAAGCCAAGCTTACAGTTGACAGCAAAGAAATGTGTATAACTGTCGCTAATGAAAAGTATTTAAAACTTATAAATGGCAAGTAAAAACATTATTACTGAAATATCCGACAAACTGAGATGGAAACATATGTTTAAGAGACAATTTTGCGAGATTGTACGGCAATAATTTATGGCATGCATTTTCCCATTTTGACGTTTTGTGAACAATTTTACTCACAGAATAAATACGATTCGATCCTACTTGCATACTTTCTACCAACTAACACACATAACAAAAGCGATCTGTATCAAGTGATAAAGATTGATCCGATCTTACAGATCAATCTATCTGAAACGAAAAGTATATGAATCCCACATTTAACCTGGATTTCAGTAGTGTCTTACTCCTGAACATCATACTTCTCCCGATAACAATTGAGTCATGCCGATCATCTATCTAACTCCGTTCTCGAGATTAACGAAGGACACGCAAACAGACAGACGACAATGGAAATATATAGTTCTGAAATTTGAAAACTGCAATCCAATAATATATGCAGACGCTTTTTCCAAGTAAAAATAGCCACGATTACTAAAATATTCCGTACACAAATAGTCTCAGCAACGAAATTCAGCGTACTAATAGTTGGAGAATAAGGTATGCAGTCATAATCTCGTCCACAGCACAAGAACAAGAACAATACATTTATTCTATTCTAGTCTGACGTACTGACAGCCGGTCAGCAGATACTGCAAAGCGTCATTCTACCGTTCTGGAGAGCCCGGATCGAATTCGGAAAATCGAAAATACCAAGAATTTTTCTGTGTCCTGAATATTGTTGGTCTCCATCCTCACCACCTCCATTGTGGGTATGGCCGAATCCATAATGGGTATAGGAAATTGAAGTGGCGGCAAGAGCCAAAGTATAAAAAAATTAAAAGTATTGGTTATTAATAAAGTGCCAGGGTGAATTTAGGGAATGCAGCTGAGCTCTGTATACCCTTAAATTCATCATTTAAAGGGTTTATACCGCATTAAATTGTACCTCTCTAAAGATTTCTGAATCCACTATTGACTGTGTCCAAATGGATAAAACCACTAAACACTGGTCGAGGGTTTGCGTCTTACCAATGGTCTGTTAACGTAAAGTTTTCCGAATTTGTTTCACTTAGAAGGTTCTCCTGGTGGGTCTTGCTTTATTCTATTCCATCACTCCACTCGTTATTAATAAATTTGCTGTTAAGAAGTGTTCATTCTACTTGTATTTTAAATTTCGTTCATCAGATTCCTCGTTAAGATTAATTTATCTACGTTAAAATATTTTAAAAAGTACCGAAATAACGTTTATTTAAAAGCTCTTTCTATCTACAAAATCTAAAATAAATTCCTCAGAACTTCGACGTAAGTCTTTTTTTGTTGAAATTCTTTAGTAATTCTCTCATTTTTTTTAATTTGTAAGAAATTTTACACAATATAAGGCTCGTGTAGTATCCATTTTTATTAATCCCCACGGTCATATTCAGTGATAACGTCAATAATAAAGTACTGATAAGCATGATGACCAAAGATACAGCACGAGATTACTAGAATCTGAACTGGATTCGATCTTGGATTCCCCATTGTTGAAAGTGATACCTTATCTCCATCTAATCAATAGTTACTCGTTAACACGAGCAGATAGGATAAACGTGTTTCAATAATGTGCTAACCAGAGACGTGGGTCTTTATCCCAAACAAAATTTAATTATTTTCATTGGGATAAGTACCCACGTCTCTGGTTAACTTGTGTTTGAAATTTAATTATCAATTTTAAAAATTTATACAGATGATACTGATTAAAATAATTAGTTTACAAACACAATATAGCACTTTTCTATAGTGTTACCCTCATAAAGCGCCACTGAATAATGTAAACAGATCTTCACAAATGTTAGAGAATCCTTCAGTATCTGCAAATAATTAGAGATCTGTTCGGTTGGTTGAGGTATTGCACGTTTTAACATAAATTTTACGTCATTCTTTACACTTTACACTTATAAAATTGAAGAGATGACGTCAAATTGACGCAAATGTGTTTACTATTAATGTACTGCAAACACCAGAATCAAATCATGTGATTCTCACCCTCTCAAACTCGTGTACACTTCGTTACTGTAGTTTGTAATAATTCAATTTAGCGTCAAATAATTAGGCTTTCAAATAATAAAATAAAATAAAATTATAATAAAATAAAATAAAAGTCAAATAAAATAATAATTAGGCAAATAATTACATTCTTGGCTCATACATAAACAAATAATTTAATCCTCATTTAATAATCGATTTAGTGCTAATTTTAGAGCGCTAAATCGAGGTTTGAATGTTTTAGATTTAATAAATTCTCGTAGAGTATGAAGTTACACAAGCTATCAATTTAATATCAGAATCAAAATATTTTATTAAACTATCTTCAGAATTGTAGAAGAGTTTTTATCAAGTTTTTGTAATGTTAATTCGAAATGTTTTCTTAAATGCACTTTATATCATTCTCGGTGTTTTTAATATGCTACGAAGGAACACGTACTCTTTAATATTAAACTTTAATATCGACTTCACATTTTATTTCTACAGGAAACACGAAATTTTTCTTATTAATTTTGTTCAAATTTAATAATTTTATTCTATTATATCAACTACAACCATTTATTAATTTAATAACAGCTTGAAAAATCCTATATTTCTTTAGTTTATTGTACAGAATGTGTTATTCTTTTAACATTTTACTTTTGATATTTATAACATTTTAGAACGTACCTTTTTGTATAAATTTCACTTAAATTAATTACTTATAATTAAATAAATACAGCCAACATCAATAATGAGCCCCCTGAATAGCGCTACCCTCGTAAAGCTCCAAGCATCCGTTAACGAATCCTCCCCGAAAATGTTAATTAAATAGCCCTTTAGTACTTGCCAATTACTAAATTCACTCCTTTTCAATAATTTCTAAACGTTAAATCGAGGAAACGGCTTTTCTAGATCGAAATTTGGCTGTATTTATTTTTAATGCTTTCAACAAACACCCGATCTAACAGCAGAAATAAACGATAGCCTATTTAATTAATTTATAACTAATTTTCAAGTAATAATACTTAATACTCAGTAATTGCAGTTCAATCATTTGATTTAAATCATTTAATCCTCCATATAACGAAAAATTATTTAATATAATGAGCAACGACTGTACTGTACATCTATTATCTACAGCTTATACTATATAATGTGATATATAATTTTTATATAGAGAAACTCATAATATATATATGTGAGTACAGTATACTGTAACATCAATTTTACGCCTGTAAAATCGGCATTAAATCGAAGGTGGTGATAAAACAAAACACCTCAAATTAAACTGTTACGTCTGTACACGCGATTTAATGCTAACAAAGCGTTTTATAGAAGATACTTTGGCGCTTTACCAGGATGGCGTTACGTTGAGGTTTGACGTTATTTATGCATTATTTAAATNTATTTTAAAAAAAACATGTACTACGCGATATCTGAAGCATTGATACACGTTTTTGATAAATATATTTGGCATTTATATCAGATGTGTTGAAAGGTATTCTGTTGACGAGTATATCAATGCTGAACAGAAAGATCTTGGTTTCAGCATCCAAGGTCTTACTTATCAACCAAGATCTTGGTTGATAAGTGACGTCTGTTTAACAAATGCTTTTACATATTAACACAAAAAAAGGTTCAATAAATCACAAATATCGCTTTTAAATAAGCACTTTTGATAGGATAAATCCATTAAAAATGACTGAAAAAGTTAAATCTAAGAATTTCATAGAATAATATGCCAAAATTTCAAAGAAATATTTTCAATAGAACATTTTTATATTCTTACATTTGAGGAAATATTAATATTAGGCATCTAATAGCATAATCCATAAATTTACTCCCTCGTATTTAATGCTTTATTGATACAAAAAATAGTATTATTAACTATGGCATCTCGCGATGCCTGTCATATAATTATTTTGTTTATCTTCCAATAAACAAAATAATTTTAAAATTGGCTTTTGTACAAAATAATTTTCTCTAATTCCTCACATGGAATTACTTACGCTTGCATACTTGACCTAGGATATTGCACGATATAGTAATAAAATTAAGTAATTATAAGCATTGTTAATACTAATTATACAGTATATAATTATTTAAATTTATAAATATATTTTTTAGACATAATAAAGAATATTTCTCTCTCTTCATTTAAATAATAAACCTAAAAAAAATAGGCCATTAAGTGTATTGCACCTTCTAATATTTTATTTCAGCCAAAATAAAATGTAATTTAAAATATTTAAATTAATTTTTTTCTGTTTTTTTTTCTTAGTAAAATTCTCGTTTTATCGGGTTAAAAACCTTTAAAAATTTACCATTTCGATTTGGTTATTAAGGAAAATGAACAAAGTGTTTACAATGGTAGAAATTTCGTGAAATTTTTTGTTATATCAAAAATTCTCTTGAAATATCAAAATATATTTAATATCCTAAAAATATGTGTTATTTGCGAGGAGGCATGTGGAAAATTGTCAATTTAGTAGAGTAAGGATGATACTGAACAATCCATCCATCATCACTGAATGTCTTCGTTCGTGAGCTTATAAATGGATTAATTATTAAAAAAACAAATAAAAAATTTATTCTCATGTAAAATATAAAATTATGTATCTCATCTGGATTTAAATATATATATATATTTAAACCTAGATCAGAAAAACTTTACTAAAAATTCCTAACTCTAGGGATATCGAAATGCACAGGTATGTATGCTTCTTCTAACAAAGTTCTTGACTTTATCTGGAGGTCATTTAATCATATCTTGATAAAAAGCGTATATATATATAATACATATTGATGTTGAAAATCACCAATATATAATACATACGTTTCTTGAATCGTTATGAAAGTTATATTAGAAAAATCCAGGAATAGATGACATAAGTTAAATATTTATTAAAATCATATAATTTAAAATTTAATTAATTTATACTATGATATTTATCTACAAAAATTTCTTAAGAAACATTAATTATTCATTAAAAATACATTTTTCTAACATATTTAAGCAGACTGATGTACAGGAATTTTTCATCCTCCTCATCAGAGGAGGATCAAAGGATGTAAATTATCTTTGATAAGTTTGGCAATTACTGTTGCATTTTTGACAGTATTTTTTTATTTTCCTTTATAATTTAATAAATATAAAATTTTTAAATACACATTTTATATTGTTAAATATACATTCAATAATTCATGAAATTAAAAAATATAAATAAATTATTTTATGTTTAATGTTTCAGAAAAAATAAATTCTGATACAATAAAACCTATCCAAAACGGAAACTGAATAAAAAGGAAACCTCTCTAAATGGGTAAAATATTCCTGTTAACGCAGGTTTTATTGTATTTCTAATTTGTATATATTTATTTACGAATTATTTATATAAAAGTTTGAAATTTTAGCGTAGAGAGCGATAATTCTAAATTAAAACTTTTCTTAGTTGGTATTGATTTATAAATATTTAAAAAAGATCACTACCCATTGTGTTTTTAGATTTAAAACACGAATAAATTTTTTAAATTCCCCTAAATCTATTTTAGGGGCGATAAAACAAACTGTTAATATTTTTTCTCTTGACATGCAACATTGTCAAGAAGAAAAAAATATCAGCAGCATGCTTTATCGCCAGGCAACATTGTCAAGGAAGAGAATTTTAAAGGTTAAATGCGATGTATCGTCACTAAATTACACATTATTGTCTGTACTGAAGGTTTATCTTTAACATTCATTGTTAATGTTTCTTATATATATATAGCTTCAAATATTTTGTATTGCACAGCATAAAAGAGATAAATAGTTATTCTGTCCTAAAATTAGTTAATATTTTAAAATTAAACACAGTCTTAGACAAACCTTCCTAAGATAAATTACAGGTTTAGTTAGTTAAATTTAATTATAAAGCGTAGTGTCACTATGTTTTTTTAATGTATAGAAACCCAATTTTCTGTATATAGATCTGGAATTGATTTTTCTAAAATATTTTAGAATTTCATAAATATAGCTTATCACAATAATAGCTAACGATATGTAAACAAAACATTGTACGGTCTGCTTGTAAATTCTGACAAAAAAACCTGGAAAACATTTCCAGAAAATAGAATTTTAACAGAAAGTATAAAAGAACAAGCACTGCTCTTGTGATATTATTAAAATTTCAATTCATAACGAAATTTATAACGAAATTTTACTCGTATACAACCTCCTATACGTTCTTAAAAGCTCAGTTAATATAGCAAGAGTATACATTTTTATGTTAAGCAAATTAGATAAAATTATTTTAAAAAAAACATGTACTACGCGATATCTGAAGCATTGATACACGTTTTTGATAAATATATTTGGCATTTATATCAGATGTGTTGAAAGGTATTCTGTTGACGAGTATATCAATGCTGAACAGAAAGATCTTGGTTTCAGCATCCAAGGTCTTACTTATCAACCAAGATCTTGGTTGATAAGTGACGTCTGTTTAACAAATGCTTTTACATATTAACACAAAAAAAGGTTCAATAAATCACAAATATCGCTTTTAAATAAGCACTTTTGATAGGATAAATCCATTAAAAATGACTGAAAAAGTTAAATCTAAGAATTTCATAGAATAATATGCCAAAATTTCAAAGAAATATTTTCAATAGAACATTTTTATATTCTTACATTTGAGGAAATATTAATATTAGGCATCTAATAGCATAATCCATAAATTTACTCCCTCGTATTTAATGCTTTATTGATACAAAAAATAGTATTATTAACTATGGCATCTCGCGATGCCTGTCATATAATTATTTTGTTTATCTTCCAATAAACAAAATAATTTTAAAATTGGCTTTTGTACAAAATAATTTTCTCTAATTCCTCACATGGAATTACTTACGCTTGCATACTTGACCTAGGATATTGCACGATATAGTAATAAAATTAAGTAATTATAAGCATTGTTAATACTAATTATACAGTATATAATTATTTAAATTTATAAATATATTTTTTAGACATAATAAAGAATATTTCTCTCTCTTCATTTAAATAATAAACCTAAAAAAAATAGGCCATTTTGTTATTAAGAGCATGCATAATTACTTAAATATACCATAATATGCCACTGATTTATTCATAGAGTGGGCCTATGCTTAGAATATATATCCCAAACATATTTAGAAGTAAATCTGTGGCCGGATATATTGTATTGTACTTGACTATTGACATTCAGGTCAAGTACTGTATATCAGACTATTGACATTCACGTCTAGTACTGTATATCAGAATATAAGTGTACAGCTTGTCATTGTGGCAAACAAATTTGTATGTTTATGCATTATTCTTACATCTACATATTTTTTCATACATATTTTAAATAATATTGCATTTTTAACATTTTTATTTAATTATATACATATTTTAACATTTATATACTGGCCAAGATAGCTTATAATTACAAATATAGGAGACTGAAAATTTTAAACTTTATATTTTTATTGCCTTTTATGAATCATGCATTAGGTATATCTGAAATATATAAATCCTGTATATAATATTATTGAATCATATGACCCAAATTATGTCGAAAGTTATACTTGTTATTTGTTCTACTCGAATTTTTTCAGTTGTTCCTTTAGTATTCAACTCAAGATTCTGTTTCCTGTACAAGTCAACGAAATAATATATAAAGTAAACAAAATACAAATAATAAAACGACTGTCATAAATTAAATTACACTCAATATAACTCTACTACGAGGAAAAAAAAAAAAGGAAACTTCTGGATATCTTTCAATTTATAGAACAAAATACAAGACAATAATCAAAAAAAGTTTATAATATAATAAATTTATACTAAGTAGAAATATTTAAAATTTCTTATATGCTCATTATGGATAAGAGAATGCAGTTTGTGAGAAATTTCCCTGAATATAATGGAATTCTATTTGAGGATGTTATACACGAAACTGTATAGAATGTCCTCAAACATTAAAATTGCAGAAAGTATATAATTGCAATCAGTGTGAAGTATTTTATGAGTATTGAAGCATAGATTTGTTGGTATGTATTAGTACATAATCTTAATAATATTGTGTGAGTGAGTTTGGATGTGCACTATGATACAATATGTATAATCTATATATATAACCCATTCAGTGTCCGTCTGTCCCGTAACCGTTTGATAACGGACACTAGAGGCGCCCCTATCGTGTGTCATATTTCAAACATTCAAATTAACAATTTTAATTCTTATTTAAATTAACAATATGAATTATTATTATTCATTTGGCCCATAAATTATTATTTCGTCAATATAACAATATAAATAATTCAGTATATTTGTAATAGGAATTTATTATTTCAGGGGCTTATATCTCGCGAAGGATCGCGAGTAGGGGTATGATTCCTTTGACTTTATTGTTCGCACAGGGGCTACAGTTTGGGGGGGTTTACCCACCTCTTCATTCGGTGGGTAAATCTTACCATTGGGACTTTAACAGAGCTGTACAGCATATTGATAGGAACAAAAAAGTCAAAGGAACCGTGCTTCATGGAAATTTGTAAAGAACGCCCACTAGGGGGCGTCCCGGGCTACTAGTATAGAATATATACATGTGTGTATGCATGTCTAAAGTATAATATTTAGTGCAGTTAGCGCTAACAGAAAATATTTTTAACATTACAAATACAGTATACTGAATATACATATTTCATTTTTTGTGATTCTAAAAAATAATTTAAGATATTCTATTATATATATATTCATACAATTACTTGCATAAAAAGTTGGATAGTTTAAACAATAATTTATTATTATTTTTTTCTTTTTGATAAGATCAAATTGTTCTTCTGGATAAAAATATCTTCTTTATTGTGTACTCTCTTCTACAGACTTAAGTCGTTAGATTGTAACATTTATCCTCAAAACTTACATCATTATATGATACTTATCTTCAAAAAAAATATATAAGAGAGGGTGGAGTTAGAGCTGTGATATATGAAGGGAAAAAAGGCTAAAATGTCATTTGATACAGAATTTGTAACATAGATAAATTAATAGAAAACCACCCCAAAAAAACAAAAAAAAAAAAAATTATGATAAAATGAAGCAACTGTTAGAGTTCAAAGTATTTTATTTTTGTAATTTCTTTATCCTCCCCTCAGTTAAACTCGATCATGTAAAAGTAATAATGACTTTTTGGAATTTGATATATTCGTTTGATCATACTATTGGAATGCAAAAGGAGGAAACAAATAATAAAATAAAAGAACTTAAATTAGATGAACAAACGATCAATGATATTAAACAAATAGAAGATAAATTTAACTGAAATTTTGCAATATAGAATAATAAATACAGAAATTTCATTGATTCGTACATAAGTAAAAATTTGAAAATTTCATCAATGAGTAATTTTATTCTTAAGAAAATAACAACTCTAATTTATTTACTTTATTTGTATTTTTAATATATAAAATTGATAAATTCATTATGAAATTTGTTCTAAAAGTATTGTACTGTGCTGAATTTTTAAAAGTTTTTGTCAATAAGATTAATTTTAAATAAGTACATAGGAAAAATACTTTTATACCAGCATGCATGTTTATTCGTAAAGAGCATTTTCAATTTAGTTAGATCCTCCTTAGGCTCTTTGCCATGATAATAAAATACAATAACATAGAATACGAACAATTATTTATTGTAACGACATCACAATGCAGGGCTGCAATCTTTAATCATCTATTAATTTTCGGAGTCCTCCGACTATTACGCTTTCCATGGCTGCATATACTTTTGGAATCAAACTGATCCAAACTTACTTTGATCGTTGAAATCGTGTATACAAACGAACTATAGCGATCTGATCAATCCCTATCCGCATAAACAAACGCCAACTAGGATCAACTGGATTGCGATAAAATTCTGATCCGAGCGGAGAGTAAAATAGTTTGGATCGGATAAAAATGATTAAAGATGGCTTAAAGCCAAGCTTACAGTTGACAGCAAAGAAATGTGTATAACTGTCGCTAATGAAAAGTATTTAAAACTTATAAATGGCAAGTAAAAACATTATTACTGAAATATCCGACAAACTGAGATGGAAACATATGTTTAAGAGACAATTTTGCGAGATTGTACGGCAATAATTTATGGCATGCATTTTCCCATTTTGACGTTTTGTGAACAATTTTACTCACAGAATAAATACGATTCGATCCTACTTGCATACTTTCTACCAACTAACACACATAACAAAAGCGATCTGTATCAAGTGATAAAGATTGATCCGATCTTACAGATCAATCTATCTGAAACGAAAAGTATATGAATCCCACATTTAACCTGGATTTCAGTAGTGTCTTACTCCTGAACATCATACTTCTCCCGATAACAATTGAGTCATGCCGATCATCTATCTAACTCCGTTCTCGAGATTAACGAAGGACACGCAAACAGACAGACGACAATGGAAATATATAGTTCTGAAATTTGAAAACTGCAATCCAATAATATATGCAGACGCTTTTTCCAAGTAAAAATAGCCACGATTACTAAAATATTCCGTACACAAATAGTCTCAGCAACGAAATTCAGCGTACTAATAGTTGGAGAATAAGGTATGCAGTCATAATCTCGTCCACAGCACAAGAACAAGAACAATACATTTATTCTATTCTAGTCTGACGTACTGACAGCCGGTCAGCAGATACTGCAAAGCGTCATTCTACCGTTCTGGAGAGCCCGGATCGAATTCGGAAAATCGAAAATACCAAGAATTTTTCTGTGTCCTGAATATTGTTGGTCTCCATCCTCACCACCTCCATTGTGGGTATGGCCGAATCCATAATGGGTATAGGAAATTGAAGTGGCGGCAAGAGCCAAAGTATAAAAAAATTAAAAGTATTGGTTATTAATAAAGTGCCAGGGTGAATTTAGGGAATGCAGCTGAGCTCTGTATACCCTTAAATTCATCATTTAAAGGGTTTATACCGCATTAAATTGTACCTCTCTAAAGATTTCTGAATCCACTATTGACTGTGTCCAAATGGATAAAACCACTAAACACTGGTCGAGGGTTTGCGTCTTACCAATGGTCTGTTAACGTAAAGTTTTCCGAATTTGTTTCACTTAGAAGGTTCTCCTGGTGGGTCTTGCTTTATTCTATTCCATCACTCCACTCGTTATTAATAAATTTGCTGGTAAGAAGTGTTCATTCTACTTGTATTTTAAATTTCGTTCATCAGATTCCTCGTTAAGATTAATTTATCTACGTTAAAATATTTTAAAAAGTACCGAAATAACGTTTATTTAAAAGCTCTTTCTATCTACAAAATCTAAAATAAATTCCTCAGAACTTCGACGTAAGTCTTTTTTTGTTGAAATTCTTTAGTAATTCTCTCATTTTTTTTAATTTGTAAGAAATTTTACACAATATAAGGCTCGTGTAGTATCCATTTTTATTAATCCCCACGGTCATATTCAGTGATAACGTCAATAATAAAGTACTGATAAGCATGATGACCAAAGATACAGCACGAGATTACTAGAATCTGAACTGGATTCGATCTTGGATTCCCCATTGTTGAAAGTGATACCTTATCTCCATCTAATCAATAGTTACTCGTTAACACGAGCAGATAGGATAAACGTGTTTCAATAATGTGCTAACCAGAGACGTGGGTCTTTATCCCAAACAAAATTTAATTATTTTCATTGGGATAAGTACCCACGTCTCTGGTTAACTTGTGTTTGAAATTTAATTATCAATTTTAAAANCCCCCCCGCGTTGGAATTTCGAAAAATCCTTTCTTAGTGTGCGTTTCCATGACGTACCCTAACTGTGTACCAAATTTCACCTCTTTAGGTTAAGCGGTTTGCTCTGGGCGATGATGAATCAGTGAATGAATGAATGAGTCAGTCAGGACAAGCAATTTTATATATTTAGATTTCTATATGTATAAGTATATATTTCTATATGTACAAGTCAGATATGACATTTTTCTTGAAAAATTTGCCATTGTATAGATATATTTTACTTTTAAAAATTATATTTTAGAGCAGGGGTTTCCAACCTGGTTGCTAGTGACCCTTGAGATGTCATTCGATTTATCTACACAGTCGATAAATTACTGTGGCTCGTTTGGGGTCGAAGATTTATTTTTATTTTATTTAAATACACCTCAACCAAACGGAATAAGGTACTTCCAAACATATTCTGTTCGGTAAGATTTTACTTTAATATTTGTTTTATAAAAAATATCTTTGTAAAAAGGTGTTTTTAGAATATGAAATTTAACATAGAGTTGTTGTTTTGCTAATGGATAAGTTTAATGGCAAAGAATTTCTATAGGGACTATCAAATGACACATACCTTATCGAAGGTAGAGTGGTTAACTTTTCTTGCTTCAATGCTACCCTCCGTCGATGGATCGCTCCAATGTCTGCTAATAGTCCTGCTGCCTAGAGAGATACAAAACGAATTTGATTTGATTTCATAATAAATGATTCCAAAATAATCGTTTCATTGAAGTTTTGGATCACTTCTTAACAACTGTGCACCGATATGAAAATCGATGCTCTTTATTTATCTTTGATGTATAATGCAACATCGGGATTAACTTGCTTACAAGAAGGTTGCTCTTGATAAGATATTTACATGAAGAAAATAAGGACTTAAGAGGATTTCCCCCCTCTTATTAAAGACAAGAATTCTTTATATTTTACGACAAACAGCACTGTAGTAAGATGATCTTTAGTAAATTATATTATTTTTTTTTCGTGTTTTCTATTATGAATTTAGTCGTTTTTCCATGGTAAAGTAAGTTGTANAATGATAAAAATGTGATATATAGGTAACATAATGATAATTTTTTAATAAATTATTTTAGTAACAAGTTAAGAATTTATATTTCCTCTTTCTCATCCTCTCACTCTTCCTTTCTTTAGCCAAGACCATTGAATAGGATCAACCCCCTAATATATAACATAAAAACATGAAAATAAAATATAAAAACATGTAAAATAAATAACAAAGCATAACATAACATAACATGAAAACATATAAAATAAAATATAATGCTTAGAAATATGTTACTTGTACGAGAACATTTATAAGTTTATGTAATAAATAAAGGTTTCTACATATTAAGTTTATTTATATATTTAAAATTATAGTGAATGAATTTACTATTCCTGAGTTCACTACATGATAGACTAATATATATAATTTTTATTCTATTCATATGAAAATTAGATATTTGAGACAAAGTATAGTAGAGATGCATTCCATATTCTCAATATAAGTTACTGTATAAGTTCTAATAAATTACTCAAGATATACATGTTAAAAAATAAAATATTTATATAACCTATGCTCTTAGTCATTCGGCGAATATTTTGTAAATATTTTATCATTTGCAATGTATCGAGATCATAAAAAATACATTCATTCCAAAAATTTGATACATAACTGTCCACTTTATTTTGATTTATATTACTTCTAATGAAAGTTTTCTTTGGAAGTGATAATAGGATTTACTACTACCGAAAATTACTGACTTTTATAAAATATATTTTTACTACTTTTACCGAATTCATTTATTCACTTTATAGCTTTGCATTAGATTTTTTAAAAGAGGGAAATATATAAATATATATATATATACTTTAAAAGTTATCCACTTTCTAACAATAAAAATATATAAGAAAAGTTTTTCTGTTGGTAAATTGGTCAATTTTGGTTAAAGGAAACCATTTTTTCGGTTGAAATTTGGTTTTGTTTGAAGTTCTAAATTACCCCGAATTTCATTCAAAAACTGTTTATTATAACGTGAATAAGTTCCCAAAGTTTAGGAAAATACTATATTATTTTAAATTTATTATTTTATAAGATAAATTACTTTATAAATCAAGTTAACTGACGTATATTTTATTTAAATACACCTCAACCAAACGGAATAAGGTACTTCCAAACATATTCTGTTCGGTAAGATTTTACTTTAATATTTGTTTTATAAAAAATATCTTTGTAAAAAGGTGTTTTTAGAATATGAAATTTAACATAGAGTTGTTGTTTTGCTAATGGATAAGTTTAATGGCAAAGAATTTCTATAGGGACTATCAAATGACACATACCTTATCGAAGGTAGAGTGGTTAACTTTTCTTGCTTCAATGCTACCCTCCGTCGATGGATCGCTCCAATGTCTGCTAATAGTCCTGCTGCCTAGAGAGATACAAAACGAATTTGATTTGATTTCATAATAAATGATTCCAAAATAATCGTTTCATTGAAGTTTTGGATCACTTCTTAACAACTGTGCACCGATATGAAAATCGATGCTCTTTATTTATCTTTGATGTATAATGCAACATCGGGATTAACTTGCTTACAAGAAGGTTGCTCTTGATAAGATATTTACATGAAGAAAATAAGGACTTAAGAGGATTTCCCCCCTCTTATTAAAGACAAGAATTCTTTATATTTTACGACAAACAGCACTGTAGTAAGATGATCTTTAGTAAATTATATTATTTTTTTTTTCGTGTTTTCTATTATGAATTTAGTCGTTTTTCCATGGTAAAGTAAGTTGTAAGAAGGATAAATTAAAAAAAAAATTATTTGCATTTTAGATTAGTATTGAAGTAACATTTTTAATATAAAGAAAAATGTATATGATATATCCTGAAGTTATATATATATATATATAACAACATAACGAAGAATAATAGATATTTTCTTGTCATAAATCTAAATATATATATACTAGCTGTTACCCGCGACTTCGTCAGCGGAGGTTTTGCAAGCAAACCCCATTTACATCCAATATTTCAATAACCATAGTAATTGTTATATAACACCTACCGCTGAAGAGAATTGCCGAAAATCAAACGAACTATTTTCAATTTGATCAATTTTCTGAAACGTTTNAAGTATTTTAAAAAATAATTAAATTTTATAAAATTTATTTTTTTATTTTTTTATTTTTTTAATATAAATAAAAATAGAATTGAAAATTTTTAATTTGAAAGAATTTTAAATTTGCTTCCACTTTTTTGAATTTTTTTTATTTTATTCTTTCTTTTAAATAAATAAGTGCAACTTTTTTAAATTAAAAATATTAAAAAGTGTTTTATTTTCTAAAATTCAAATATTATTTTGAATAATTTTTACAAATAATTATTTAAATTATTATTTTTTTTAGTGTTAATAATTCCAAATTTCGAATTAATGACGTTTAAAATAATACATTTTTATTAAATCAACGAATAGATTAAGTTTCATAAATATAATGAATATTTTAATATAATAAGATTAAGATCAGGAAGAGAAATTTCATAAAGCATTTAAATAATAATAATAAAAAAATTAAAATAATAATCGATAGAATTAAATGAAAAAACTAATTTGTTATGACCTACATAAGAAAGTAATTTATACGATTTACATTAATGAATATCAATATGATTTACAAGTAATAATCCAACTTAAACGAAATGAATGTTAAGTTTTTCTAAGAAAGAGCACATTTATCTTCGAATAAACTTTCAAATTATCCATGTAAACCTTTCGAAATTCTTAAATTTTTCTATATTATAATTGATGACACTTTACGTCTTCAAATAATTGATTCAATGTGTACTAAAAGTCAATATCTATATCCTCTTTAACTATTGTGCTAATATTTTAAATGAGTTCCAAGAGTCGCCATCAATATTATATATGGAAGCATTCACCTTACGAGTGTCATTTTGCTGGAACAATAAGATTCGACCGTCTAAGAAATATTTTTCTCTACTGGATCGATTCCTTTCTGTGTAACAAACAGAAAATATGACGTCAGTCCTGACGTCATTCAGGCTATTGGCAATGGATTTCCTTTTCCCACAGGAATAAAACATCCCAAGCCGTTAAGTGATTCTCTTAATTCCTTTTCTTACTTCTTTCTATACTAATCTCTTAAAGCAGTTTCTTCTCTCCCCCTTTTTTTTTAAAGTTAGTTACAGTTATAAATTAATAATCAGAACACTAAAAGGACGTGTATGATTTAGTTTAATTTATGATCAATACTTATAATCATATGCAAAATGAGTTATTTTAAGAGCTCTCATACATTTTGAGTGTTTTAGTTAATGTTTATATTACACCTATAGTTACATGTAAATATGAAAGCGGTGTAATGATTGGATTATATTTACTTACAGTTCATATCCACGCAACATAATCTTGTGAAATGTCACTAAACATTATAATTGTATTAATCACTCGACTATCATATGTTTAGATTGAATGTCACACTTAATCATTATTAAGTATCTTTCATTTTACAAGAGGGCTTAAACCGACGACTTTCTTATCAGAATAATTATATATTTTTCATTAAATAATTGATTTTTTAAAATTCATTTTTACCTGCATAGTTAGAGCGACTATCTGTATTTGTTGGTATGATATCTGGTCCCTTTTCTTCACCTTCTAACATATCATCCGTATCTTTTTTCAATGGAGTTTCGCATCTAAAAAAATCGAATTGATAGAAATATAATCTATCAANTATTTTAATATAATAAGATTAAGATCAGGAAGAGAAATTTCATAAAGCATTTAAATAATAATAATAAAAAAATTAAAATAATAATCGATAGAATTAAATGAAAAAACTAATTTGTTATGACCTACATAAGAAAGTAATTTATACGATTTACATTAATGAATATCAATATGATTTACAAGTAATAATCCAACTTAAACGAAATGAATGTTAAGTTTTTCTAAGAAAGAGCACATTTATCTTCGAATAAACTTTCAAATTATCCATGTAAACCTTTCGAAATTCTTAAATTTTTCTATATTATAATTGATGACACTTTACGTCTTCAAATAATTGATTCAATGTGTACTAAAAGTCAATATCTATATCCTCTTTAACTATTGTGCTAATATTTTAAATGAGTTCCAAGAGTCGCCATCAATATTATATATGGAAGCATTCACCTTACGAGTGTCATTTTGCTGGAACAATAAGATTCGACCGTCTAAGAAATATTTTTCTCTACTGGATCGATTCCTTTCTGTGTAACAAACAGAAAATATGACGTCAGTCCTGACGTCATTCAGGCTATTGGCAATGGATTTCCTTTTCCCACAGGAATAAAACATCCCAAGCCGTTAAGTGATTCTCTTAATTCCTTTTCTTACTTCTTTCTATACTAATCTCTTAAAGCAGTTTCTTCTCTCCCCCTTTTTTTTTAAAGTTAGTTACAGTTATAAATTAATAATCAGAACACTAAAAGGACGTGTATGATTTAGTTTAATTTATGATCAATACTTATAATCATATGCAAAATGAGTTATTTTAAGAGCTCTCATACATTTTGAGTGTTTTAGTTAATGTTTATATTACACCTATAGTTACATGTAAATATGAAAGCGGTGTAATGATTGGATTATATTTACTTACAGTTCATATCCACGCAACATAATCTTGTGAAATGTCACTAAACATTATAATTGTATTAATCACTCGACTATCATATGTTTAGATTGAATGTCACACTTAATCATTATTAAGTATCTTTCATTTTACAAGAGGGCTTAAACCGACGACTTTCTTATCAGAATAATTATATATTTTTCATTAAATAATTGATTTTTTAAAATTCATTTTTACCTGCATAGTTAGAGCGACTATCTGTATTTGTTGGTATGATATCTGGTCCCTTTTCTTCACCTTCTAACATATCATCCGTATCTTTTTTCAATGGAGTTTCGCATCTAAAAAAATCGAATTGATAGAAATATAATCTATCAAAAAAATATATTTATATTTTATTTATTTTATACATTATATTAATTCATAATAAATTATTCATAAATCTCGAAATATGTTTACGCGTGTCTTAAATTGTTTATATAAATTTCTAATGGAGTGTATTAAAGATTAAAATGAGTAATCCCATTTATAATCTATACATTGGAAGATTAGAAACATCAAGTACGAATTATAGTTATAATTTATTATCATAAGTTTATATTATGCGTAATAATAATTTATATGATCCGCCATGTATATAAATAATTTAATTTTTTATAAATTCCCAAGATGTTTTAATAGTTACAACCTAAATGTAATGTGTAACTTTTTATGTCAATTGGATTTTAAAAAATAAGCAATTCAACGTAAACATAATGCTGAAAAATAAGTATAAAATAATTTTAAATATAAAAAAAATAGAAAATAAAATTAAATTTTTAATATTTTAAATAGGAGTAACTTAATATTTTTCTATCTTTCCAAGCTATTTTTGCTATTAAGACCCTCCGTAATAGTTTTAAAAACTATTAAGAAGTGTCCTTACATTTTAAAAACCTTAAGGTTTCTTACATTAAAAAACGTATAGTCATACAGACGAACCAAATTTAAACATTTGTTTCTATATAAAATGTAATCTTTAAAAAAAATAAAGGTTAATATAATTACAATTTCCTTTAAATAAACGAAATAATTACAAAATAACGTGCCTGAATACATTAAAATTCTGTTATATAAATTCTTTTTTTATAGATACATTTACAAAATATTTCTAAGTTAAATTATTGAAGTTCAGGAATAGACATAGGAGAAATCTATGATAGCTTTGCCTATTCACAAAATTTTACACAGGAAGGCATCACATCAGTCAAAAGCAGGGAGGCTGTCCTGAACAGATGCTCCATATTTGTTCGATAAATAGGAGTGGTGCTTATGGCTATATATCAATCAGATGGGGGTTATGTGAATGGCTTAATAACTTAAACTATAGGAACAATAATGAATTTTTATTGTCAATAATTTGAACAATAATAATAATAAATGAAAATTTATCATCATCAATGATAATATAAAGCATTAGAGACTTGACACAAATGTGTCTCTAATGCTTTATATATATCTAAATGCATTAAGAAAATAATTTGTGACTAAATTATTCTAGCAAATATTCAATTTATTTATTTATTTAAATCAAGAATCGTATTAAACAATACATTCATCATTCTTCATACAATATATTTAAGTCATTTATTATAATTTTTCTAGTAATAAAAGATTTAAATAATAATTATATCTTTTATTTAATGAAATGTAATTATAATTTATTATATTTTAATTAAAATATTTAAGAAATATTTCAAAAAGTTTTTATTTAGTTAATTAAAATTTAATTAAAATTGGTATATTGATGCATAATAATAATAATAATAATAGTGACTATTTACTTAAAATTATAAGTTTAAATATATAATAGAATTTTTTAATATTTAAAG